>NC_135738.1:48285000-48482500 GCF_041903045.1 Epinephelus lanceolatus
GTGAGCACAATGTGCAGAAACACGCACCCAGTTCCCTTAGTGTTTAGCACCAGCTCCCAAAAGGCTTTCCATCTATGCTTATCTCTTCTATCCATGCCCAGTGCCATTTATTTGTGAGTCTTTTATCGACTACATTTTCCCCGGGTTTTATTAACTTACTTTCCATCTTGATGAGAGTGCTTACGGCATGGGCTCCACCAGAATCTGAAGTTGGCTCTGAACCAAATTTGTCCCTCCCCCCAAGACCTGCCCCGCTCTACTTCTGATTGGCTAGTAGCCTAACTTTGGTCTGGTTGGGAGCAAAAGCCATAGGTTGAGAGCGAGAGGTCTCCGTTTAAAGTGCTTCTACCAGAGTCCATTTACTGTCGCATGCATGTATCCCGCATCAACTTTTTTTTTTTTCCCTCGCCCATCGCCACACACTGGAAATCTGGCTCGGTGCCGGATTCCCATCACACCTGATTTATATGTTATTAAAAACTGACTTAACTCTTTTTTTAATTTCTTATTTGTGTACTTATTTATGTTTTCCATTTAATTTATTTCTCAATTTTTTTTAAAATATTTTCATTTTTAAATATTGTTTTTAAAGTTATTTATAGTTTTTAGTGATTTGACTTGAGTCGGATCATTTTCAGTCTGAGTTTGTGTGAAGTCAGTTAACCTCTTCAGCTGGTTGTCTCCTGTTGAACTGATAAAAATCCTCCTATGTCTTCTACTGTAGTTTGAATTTACCTGAGATAAAGTTGACACTAGTGGAGCTGGAAAAGGTAATCTGTACTGTTTGATTTTCTTTTTATGATCATCATTTCTGTCAACACTTACTGAACATCCAAATGGAATTATTGTTATTTTTTATATGTGGTTACAGCTTCAGATGTCCATTGGCGTGATGTTTAAGAAACTGAGAAAGGATCTTGGAAGGTATGAAACATGGGAAAGATGAGGACATCTGTTATCAGTGAAAATAATTGACTCTTTTATTTCCCTTAAAAAGCACTATCACTGGGATTCAATGTTGCCCTAGCCACGCCAGAAAATCCAAACACATTGGGACACTGCTGGTGTCCTGTAGACAGGTTTCAGATTTACTGAGTGATCTGGATCACCCTGCTGTGTCAAACCTGGATCAGACCTTTACATCAGCCCAGGTTCCACATCTATTTTGAGCCATTGCGACATTCTGTCAAAATTCTCCCTCCTTGTTTTTCAAAACTCAGTGAAATGTGAACAGACTGACATGAAACAAACTGATATCATTCAGTGTGACTTAGACATCTCAAGGATATCATTATCGCTGATGTCCATCCAGAATACAAATCCATATCTCAATTTATAAATCAGACCGAAAAAACACTGCAGAATTTGGCTGAGAATCATGTTCGTAAGGTTAAATCTCTCTATCATTGGATCTTCGTTTATTAATGTAATATCTATGTATTTTATTTTTTAGTTATACTTAAAGTGCAGTATACAACAATTCATATTATAAATCAGAAATTATTTGTCCAATCATTACAAAACTCGCAGGATCTGTTTCATAACTGCTGAACCACGTGTGTAAAGTTATTTCAAAATTGCCATGTGCAAAAGTTATTGGAAATTAATAAGTGTTTGTCCAATCATCAAAAAACTGTCACAGCTCTCAACTTCAAATGGCCCAAGCTGGCTTGAACCCCGAAATCGCCTATATATATATTTCAGTCAGTTTTTGTGAAGCCAGTATACCTGTGCAGCTGCTTCTCTCCTGTTAAATTGATGAAAATCCTTCTATGTCTTTTGCTGCAGTTTCAACTTACCTAAAATGAACTTGAAACAGGTGGAGCTGGAAAAGGTAATCTACACTGTTTGATTTTTTTCATCATCATCATCATCATCATCATCATCATTATTTCTGTCAAGACTCCATGAACAACATTAATTTGCTATAACACTTAAAAATATGTTTACAGCTTCAGATGTCCATCGATGAGATGTTCAAGAAGCTGACTATGAATCTGGGAAGGTATGAAACGTGATGAAGAGGAGGAGGTTTGAGATGATGAAGAATATAAGTGCAAACAAAGATTCTGTTTTTACGCTTTGAAGGCACCAACTCTTTAATGTGGGCCTGCCCCGACCACTTCAAAACTCTCAACACAAGTGGACACTGCTGCTGTTAGTCACACATTAACAGCTGACAGGTTTCAGGCTGCTGAGTCCAACCTGTATCAGGTCTTAACATCAGGCCAGGTTTATTGATTTCTGACCCATTGCCACATTTTGAGACAGCATTTTCCCTCCTTCTGTCCTTCATATGAGAAATGTGAAATGTGAACACACAAACATAAAAAAACCCACAAAGTGATATCATTCAGAGTGACTTACACTCCTCAAAGATATTGTTATCACCGTTATCCATTCAAGTTTTTTCTCATTTACAGTCTGAAAAACACTTTATCAAAATTCACTGCCTGATATCATAAATTGAGTCCCCCTTTGTGCTGATTTTTGTTTTTTTTTTTCAGAGAAAAAACTGATATGTGAAATAAATTGTAATATTATAATTTTAGCCTGGTAATGTTAGCTAATGTCAGGATGCTTGCTAAGGTTAACAAATTGCTAGCTAGCTAATGTAACAGAATACTGTCTTGAGTGGAAACCCATCCTGGGTTTGGTTGCTTGATGAAGCAACCAATGCTCAATCCATGCAGCATAGCTAAATCAAACCTGACTAACCTTAGCCTGCTTGCTAGCTAACATTATCACTTGGGTAGCTTGAAATTACTTTACTACTTAATGGGATCCATGATACTTAATGACTCATTATGACAAATGATGTTAACTTAGCCAACATTAAATAATGTAACATACAGAGGTGTATAACGATCACTTGCTCTCTAATAGCCCAGAGTAATGCACAATGATGGCACCCAACTACCTGTAACCTAAGCTAAGCTACAGTTAGCCAGCTAGTTATAACTTAGCTGCAAGGCATGGATCTGCTGTGTGCTCTGAAACGTTAGCTGATGAGGTCATTTCCAAACTGCAAGCTAGTTTATATTATGGATTCCTGGAGACCACCCCAGGAATGAGTCCCAAAACCCAGGAAATAGGTTATATTTTACCATTCCTGGTTCCCTCATCTCAAGGTCAATGGGTTTTTTGAATGGGTTTATTGGTTAGATGCCTGAGATAAGGTCTGTGGTTAATAAAGCTTTAGAGTCTTTCAGCTTTTGTTCTATGACATGAAATACATTTGTAAATAGCCCACTCTTGAATTTTGAAGCTTTTATGTGTCTTTAAAAATCGGTTGCTAAGAAGTTGCATAACGAGACTACAGAACATCGTCACACAAACCACGGCTGTACAGCCTCACTGTTGTGGCGATGATGAGTCACGTCACTGTGGTATAGTTAGTTTATAGCCTAACTTTTTACTTCTGGGGATTGTATTGAGGATAAAAAAAAATATAAAAGTGTTGTTCATTTTTGTCAATTATCCTGCTTAAAGCTGCAGTAGGTAGAAAGCCTGAAAACGGTTGATTTTTGAGTCTCATCTGAGTTAGGTTTCGTTCGTCTCCACCCTGAGCCTCTCCCTCGTGGCCCCGCACATACTCCCGAGCCTCGGCTCTCCCTCACCGCGCAACAGCCTGCCCCATCCCTCCCTCGCGGCCCCGCACATACTCCCGAGCCTCAGCTCTCCCTCACCACCCAGTAGCCCGCCCTGCACATACCCCCGAGGCTAGGCTCTCCCTCTCCGCGGAGAGCCCTCGGCTCCGCTCCCATGGCCAACCCTAGCGCCCTCCGGCCGGGCCCGGCCCCACCTCACCCTTCCCCTCCCTCCGGGGCTCTGGGGAACCGAGTTCTGTCTTCCTTTTTTTGGCTTGTTTAGCCATGTAGGCAGTTGTAGCCAGTGCTGGAATAGCTATTTTACCTGGTGCACTGTTCACCATTGCCGCTTGCTCTCCCCTTCTGCTGGCGGCACGGGAACGTGCATATGCAGTAGAACAGCCAATAGGAACGCAGTGGTCTGAGCTGACCTTTGATTGGTTGATGCACATCAGCACAATACTGATTCTTTAGAGGCTGAACACAGAGCCATGGTGAGGTGCAGAAACCTATTGTTTGTCTCAGACCACTTGATTTAAATTATGCTTAGAGGATATTATAACATTTTTACTCAATTATACCAAAATAATGTTGCCTACTAGAGCTTTAACAAAACATGGAAGTATCATAAATGTTTGTTTGCCACAAAACGTAAATTATGACTATATCTATGGCTCTATGAGACCGAACGATGACCGTCACCATGGTCTTTACCTTGAATGATGCCTTCATCTCCTTATCCTATATCAACAATGTCATGTGACTGACCTTAGGAGGCTTGGCTCGCTGCCCGTAAAAGCACCCCAGTGAGCACACCTCCTCCTCTTGCTGGAACGCCTCAGCCCGTTCTGAGTGACAAGAGATGGTGATGGTCATTGTTTGGTCTCATAGATCCATAGTTATAGTCATAACTTACAATCTAGTTTGACCTCACTCAGACTGTCACCACAGTCTTTACCTTGGATAACTAGTACTGGCAGTGTCGCGAAGAACAGAGGACTCCACCGCCTCACAACCTCGCCCAGCAGCTGAGAGTAACACACGGCCGAACACAGTGGAGCAGTGGATGCCACGTTGACTCTGTAGAACCTGGAAAAGGTACAGGAAGTACTCCATGTTGCAGTTGCACATATTTCTGAAAGAGGAACCCCCTTCAAAACAGCCCAGAAAGTGGCCACACTTCTGGTGAGCTACCACATGGCCTGGGATGGGGATATCTTGACCAGAATAGGTCTCAACAATAATTTCAACAATCCAGTGGGACAAGCACTGTTTGCTGTAGCTACTTTCATAATTGCATCCTTCTGGAGAAGGGCCAAGATTTCCTCTGCCAACACCTGTGCCTGGGCCGGGTCTCTGACAACTAGGGTTGGGACTCGTTAGGATTTTAACGATTCTGATTCCTTACCGATTCCTCTTACCGATTCCTACATTATATTCATTATACTTGCTTAAACAAGTATAAACACAAATGCAATCATACAAATACAAAAACTTTATTCTAACTGTTGCACAGTACAATTAGATGAAAATACACATTTGTGTGTGGTGTGTATTTCAGATTTAGAGCTTGTATCATCTCCCTGAGAATATATAACAACAAAAAGTGATTCTCTGATTTCTACAGTAACACTATTACCTCAAATTAATCACAGCAATGTAATAAAAAATACTTATATGCATTCATGCTTGGGCACTGTTATTTACGTGACAACACCTGAACAGAACACACACATTGGCTGTTTGTTTCTACCGCTCCCCTCGCTGGAAGTCTCGGACCTCCCGCCGCCAGCTCCGCCTTGATTAAACGCTGAAAATAAAATAAAAGAGGGAGACAGGTTTCTCCTATTTTATCTTATTTTGTTATATTTCTCCCTCTCCCCGCGCTGGAAGCCTCGGGCCTCTCGCTGCCCGCTCCCGTCTCAAACACGGAGGTCTCCCTCTCCACAGAGCACCCATGGCGCATGCCCGGCCTGTTAAATAGCCTGTAATCATAACAACTGTGTGACACAAACTCAGTGCTTTAGTAATTAAATAATGCTGGGCTCGGTCGGGTTCGGACAGAAATATGCGGCCCGTGCCACACTCTAATGGAAATGCACGTGAGTTTTTTTTTTTTTTTTACAATCTAGGAACTTTGCTTTCCAGGCATAGCTGGGAACAAGTTTCGGTGACTGACCCCCGCACATCCCTAGGCGACACCCCCCTGAGGTCCTGGACCTTTGGGTGGGCGCTTCCTCTGGGGCACATCCCTAGCTGAGGAGTAAGGCTGGGACCCTTGCTGGCGCTGCAAAGGTTGCCTGGAACCCCATCCCCTGTCTTCTGCCATAAGCCCATGGCTCCTGGCGAGTCCAGGATGACTGCAGGGCAGGCTGGGAGCCCCTAGGTTTCCATCTGGCAGCTGCAGCCCTGCTGATTCTGAATGTGCGTCAGGCAGAATCCTTTGTTCGCCGGGATTGTTCAGCCTTATCCAGTACACCCTGGGAGTCAGGGTGAAACACATGTGCCGGCGCAATCAGCATATTGTTCAGCTCCTTCTGAATATTTTCAGTAACTGGTTAAACCAATTACTGATTGCAAAAGGTTAGATAAATGATAGCTATACTTAGAGTTAATATATTGAATAGTGCTGGAGTGATGGAGAGTACTGTATTGAACATGTTTCTAATATTCTGTCCAATCTGTTCCCATACATGACTGGGGCAAAATATCGGAAACACTCAGAAACACAAAATAGTCCACTCAAGTACACCACACCAGCTAAACTAATTACATTAATCACCTGTCTGACAAAATATACAGATAAAAGTTGAACCTATGGCAGAGTTGTTGTATTAAATTGCACAGATGTATTAATGAGGTGGCCAGTGCGTGTATGCATGTGCTGAGCGATCCATTAAAATTTGTAATGCATTATAATTACAGTAACTATAAGAGCAAATACAACGTCCTGTTCTCGACACAAAAACTTGAGCCCACGATCCATCCGCTGACTCCAGGTGATACACAGACTTGAGTTTGTCTGTCAATCTGCAGCAAAAAAGAAAAAAAATTCTAGGCATTGCAAAACTGTATTTCAATAAACATATATGTTGATGATGAACACTCACCGGTAACTTTATTTAGGTACACTGCATAAACCAGCCATCGTTAGGTGATGGGGGGGGGGATTGGAGGAGTTAGTGGCTGCTCAATGGCCAAATCTCACTAACGCTACGGTGCAGTTAACACACAATGTAACTGAACAGTCAGTTAGCAAACCAATTCAAACAGAAGACCAAAGTATGTTAGGAGCGCCACAGAGTTAAGTTAAATGTAACATTAACGGCTCCCGCTCAAAAAACAAATTCAAATGAAACATGGTGATAAAACAGTGCGAGCAAATAAGCTCACAGCACTTTTTTAACATTAACGTTACATGGTGACTCTCAAGACATTAAACTACATTTGGCTGACATTTTGACAACATTCAATGTGAAAATCCAGACTTACTGACCGAAATAGTGGCATACCGTACTGCGAGCCCTTGGACGTGACTGAGACAGTTGACTTCTTCTACCAACAATGCAAAGCGTGCAAAACGAGATTGCGCGCGATATTGCGATAATTAGCATTGCTACATTATTGACTCACTTGATCCCAACATGATCTGAACATATTCATGAACCCTCTCTGCATATCATGTAGTTTCTACACTATACAGTTACACTTAACTTTAGAACATGAGGCAACTGTGTTAAATACACCCAAGATGCTTACATAAATCCATGAAATGGCCAGTCTCCTTTTTTCAGTGTGTAACTGCGGCAAAAACGTAGGTCTTGGAGGAGGCGAGTGAAGCAAAGAGCAGGAGGCGTGCTCACCGGGGTGCTTTTATGGGCGGCGAGCCAAGCCTCCTAAGGTCAGTCACATGACATTGTTGATAGGATTGAGGATAGGGAGATGAGGGCATCATTCACGGTAAAGACCGTGGTGATGGTCTGAGTGAGGTCGAAATAGATCTTATTTTCTACAATAATCCAAAATCCAGTGGAAAAGTCCCAAAGGCTTTTTGATGAGGGAACCAAGGGGATACTAACTTCCATGCTAGCCTACAGAAAAACATGCTCCCTGGAACACTCTATAGTTCAAATGACATATAGGAACAGTAACATTATAACAAATAGTAACAAATTATGGAATATGATTTAAGTTTATTTTCAGCGTTCTATCATCATGGTGCCAGTTAATCACATTCAGTCTTGTGTATGTCACATCACTGTTTTGGCCGATGGCCAGTTGCTTGCTCGTGCCTACAGAATGCAAGTGCAAGCAACAGGATGCTGACTGCAGCTCACCTGAGGGCCACGTGTGTTATTAATAAAAAGGATTTTAACAAAGTTAGATAGAGAACCTTAAGATTCTTTTCATTTTTTGATAATTTCTTTAAGGTTATCATGTTTTCTTGTGTTTTATTTATTTTTTTTTTTTTTATTTGATGATATCGTTAGTGATTTGACTTCAGTTATCTGTGCAGCTGTTCCTCGACTGTTGAAGTGACGAAAATATTCCTGTGTCTTCTGCTGTAGTTTGAGGTTACATGAGATGAACTCAACAGAAACTGGAGTAAGAAAAGGTCACCACCCTCATTATCCTCCTCCTCATCATAATCCACATCATCCTCATGATCATAAACATCATCCTAGTCACCATAATCATCCTCATCCTCATCATCATAATCGTCATCATACTCATGGTCATCAACCTCATCCGAATCATCATAATCATCCTCATCATCATAATCCTCATCACCCTCATGGTCATCAACTTCATCCCACTCAGCATCATCCTTCTCATCATAACCCTCATCAACTTCATGATCATAAACATCATCCTAGGCACCATAGTCATCCCTATCATTATAATCCTCACCATCCTCATGGTCATCAACCTCATCCCAATCACCATAATCCTCATCATCATAATCCTCATCACTCTCATGGTCATCAACATTATCCTCACTACTATGGATTGGAAATACCTGAGATGGACTTTACACAGGTAACTTATGCTGTTTGATTTTTCAACATCACCATCATTATCATCATCTTTATTTTTCTAAACACTCTCTGAACATCCAAACAAAAACAAGTTGTTTTAAAAATAAAACATGTGGTTACAGTTTCAGATATCCATTGACAAGCTGTTGAGGACTCTGACAGATGATCTGCAAAGGTATGAAATGTGAGGCGAAGGAGGTTTTGAGATGATGAACAATATGAGGAGAAGGTTTGAGTGGCAACAAGTGAGGTGATAAAGATTATAAGCAGGAGGGCACTGAGTCTATTATGAGTGCAAATACTAATTTTGTGTTAAAAACGCGGAACAGACACACAGACACACCCACAGACAGAGTTCATTATTATATAGTAAGATAGTAAGATATATATATATGTAGAGAGAATGAGAGTGTGAGAGAGAGAGAGACTGGTCTAAATTATCACATTATTTGATTTCATATAGTTCATGTTTCAGTCCATTGGGATTAAATGTGTCACTCACGTGTCTCTACATTCAGCCTTTACTTAGTGTCGGGGGGTGACTCATCACCCGGACCTGCGTAGGCTACAGTTTGTTTGATCTCCTCTGTCTGCCTTGTATGTACAGTATTCCATTCGTTAACCTTTTGTGGACTTGTGTGAGGTCTTGGTCCGTTGTATGCAATAGGCTACCCAGTTCTTGTAGGGCCTTAGCTGCTGTCTCCGGGTTATCATATATTGTTGAAGATCCATCGTCATTGAAGATTTTCAGCTTTGCTGGGGCAATGATATGTGATTTAATATTTTTTCTTCAGCTGGTCTCTCATGGGTTTATACATGGCTCTCTGTTGTTTCACTTTTGTTGTAAAGTCATGGTCAAAGAAAATCCGCATTCCCTTCAGGGTCACTTTCTTTGCCCATGCTGCTTGTAGTATTTTTTCTTCGTATCATAGTTCATAAAGTTTGAAATGATCGGCCTGGCTTGTTCTGTGTTATCTCTGTAGATACAATGTGCCCGGAGAATATTAAAATCCCCCGTCCATTCTATAGTCTCTGAAAAAGTTGGCGAGAAAGCTTGTCATGTCATCAGCCTCTGTTTTCTCAGTCTTCTCTGGGACATTGTACATGGGGATATTATTTTGTCTGGACTTACTTTCAAAGTAGTCCATCTGTCATTTCTTTTGTCCTAGTCGTCAAGTTCTCGTTTGTCTTCTGTCGGGATATTTGTTGGTTTTGCATTTCTCCAACTCTGTGTTCAATTTCATACACTCTTTTGTCCATTCTTTCCAGTTTTTGCCTTAGCTCTGTAGTTTGTTCTATTATTTTCTTGATGTCTCTGTCAGTCTCCACACAATAAGCTTTAAACTCAGATCGGAAGTCTTTAATCTCCATCGTGATAGTGTCTTTTAACTCAATTTCAATCAATCAATTTTATTTATAAATCCCAATATCACAAATCACAGTTTGCCTCACAGGGCTTTACAGCATACGGCATCCCTCTGTCCTTAGGACCCTCACAGCAGATAAGAAAAACTCCCCCAAAAAAAACCCTTTAACGGGTAGATGAGCTGTTTTACTACCTTTCCCTCTGCCATTTTTTGTGGCGTGGGTCAATTGTTTGGTTGTCTTTCCACCAGATGTTTAGTTTTCATTCGTTCTTTTTTAATAAATCCAACAAGCAAGTTAAGTCAGTAGACACAAACTCAGTCAGTAAACCTGTGCAGCTGGCAGCCTTCTGCTGAACTAATGAAATTCCTCCGGTGTATTCTGTTATAGGTTGAATTTACCTGAGATAAAGTTGACACTGGAGGAGCTGGAGAAGGTAATCTACACTGTTTAATTTTTTTATTTTTTTATTTTTTTTTTATCACAATCATCATCATGATTGCTGTCTACAGTATGAACATGTTTTTAATGTCTTAACAGCTTCAGATGGCAATAAAAGAGATGTTCCAGAAACTGCCGAAGGATCTGGGAAGGTATTAAACGAGAGGAGGAAAAGGAGAAGGAGGAGAGAGGGAGAATTGAGATAATGCAGAACATGAGGAGAAGGTGAAGGAGAGTCTATTGTCAGTGTAAATGTTATCGCTCTTTAGCTGTAACTTTTTAATATGACTTGGCCCGCCACTAAAAATCCAAACACTTGATTGGACGCTGCTGCTTAACAGTGGACAGGTTTTAGGTTTACTGAGTGATCTGAATCACCCTGCTTTGAATCACCCTTTCCATTAGGGAAGAGTCAACATAAATATTGACCCATTGCTGCAGTTTGAGTCAAAATTCTCCCTCCTTCTGTTCTTCATAACTCAGACCTTTCTTTTACCTTTCCGTATATGTATTATATTAATTTATATGTAATTGAAAACTGACTTAATTCTATCTTTTTATTTCTTCTTTGTGTATTTATTTATTGTTTGCCATTTCATTTTTTTCTTGAAGTTTTTCATATTTTCATTTTTAAATATATATATTTTTAATTTATTATACTTTGTAGTGATTTGACTTGAGTCGGATCATTTTCAGTCTGAGTTTGTGTGAAGTCAGTTAACCTCTTCCGCTGGTTGTCTCCTGTTGAACTGCTAAAAATCCTCCTGTGTCTTCTACTGTAGTTTGAGTTTACCTGAGATAAAGCTGACACTAGTGGAGCTGGAAAAGGTAATCTTTACTGTTTGATTTTCTTTTTATGATCATCATTTCTGTCAACACTTTCTGAACATCCAAATGGATTATTGTTATTTTTTTATATGTGGTTACAGCTTCAGATATCCACTGACGTGATGTTTAAGAAACTGAGAAAGGATCTTGGAAGGTATGAAATGTAAGAAAGATGAGGACATCTGTTATCAGTGAAAATAACTGACTCTTTTATTTCCCTTAAAAAGCACTATCACTGGGATTTAATGTTGCCCTAGCAACACCAGAAAATCCAAATAGTTGGGACACTGCTGGTATCCTGTTCAGATTTACGGAGTGATCTGGATCACCCTGCTGTGTCAAACTTGGATCAGGTCTTTACATTAGCCCAGGTTCCACATCTATTTTGAGCTATTGCCACATTCTGTGTCAAAATTCTCCCTCCTTCTGTTTTTCAAAACTCAGTGAAATGTGAACAGACTGACATGAAACATATATTGATATCATTCAGTGTGACTTAGACATCTCAAGGATATCATTATTGCTGATCTCCATCCAGAATACAAATCCATATCTCAATTTATAAATCAGACCGAAAAAACACTGCAGAATTTGCCCGAGAATCATGTTTGTAAGGTTAAATTTTTCTATCATTGTATCTTCTTTTATCCATATCATATCTATGTATTATTGTAGTCATACTTAAAGTGCAGTATACAACAATTCATATTATAAATCAGAAATTGTATGTCCAGTCATTACAAAACCTGCAGGATCTGTTTCATAACTGTTGAACCACGTGTGTAAATTTACCTTAAAACTGCCATGTGCAAAAGTTGTTTTAAATGAATAACTGTTTGTTAGTTATCTTTTTTGCAGGTGTCATAAACTGTCACAGCTCTCAACGTCAAATGGCCCAAGCTGGCTTGAACCCCAAAATCACCGATATATATATTTCAGTCTGAGTTTTTGTGAAGCCAGTATACCTGTGCCGTTGCTTGTCCCCTGTTGAACTTATTAAAAAAACCCTTCTGTGTCTCCGGCTGCAGTTTCAACTTACCTGAAGTAAACCTGAAAGAGGTCGAGCTGGAAAAGGTGATCTACAATTAGATTTTTTTATCATCATCATCATCATCATCATCGCTATTTCTGTCAAGACTCCCTGAACATCCAAACAACATTAATTTGTTATAAAACTTAAAAATGTGTTTACAGCTTCAGATATCCATCAACAAGATGTTCAAGAAACTGACAATGAATCTGGGAAGGTATGAAACATGATAAAGAGGAGATTTGAGCTGATGAAGAAATATGAGGAGAATGATGGCAAAATCTGTTATCAGTGCAAACAAAGATTCTGTTTTTACCCTTTGAAGGCACCAACTCTTGTGTGGGCCTGCCCCAAGAACTTCAAAACTCCCAACAGAAATGGACACTGCTGTTGTTAGTCACACATTAACAGCTGACAAGTTTCAGGCTGTTGAGTCCAACCTGTATCAGGTCTTAACATCAGGCCAGGTTTATTGATTTCTGACCCATTGCCACATTTTGAGTCAGCGTTCTCCCTCCTTCTGTTCTTCATAACTTAGTGAATTGTGAACACACAGACACACTTTGTGATAAAATACAAAGTGATATCATTCAGAGTGACTTACACTCCTTGAAGATTTTGTTTTCGCTGTTATCCATTCAAGTTTTTTCTCATTGCGGTCTGAAAAACAGTTCATCAAAAGTCACTGCCTGATATCAAATTGAGTCCCCCTTCATGTTAATTTGTTTTTTGTTTCATCAGAGAAAAGGCTGTGATGTGAAATTTTAATTTTAATTTTAAATTTCAATTTTATATACTTTCTTAATACCCAAGGGGGAAATTCAATCTTTTCACTCCGTTGTCATATACATATCCACACAGGCCCGAAATACACACACATGAAAAAAATTGTGATATTGTAATTTTATATGGGTAAAGTTAGCTAATGTCAGGGTGTTTGCTAAGGTTAACAAATTGCTAGCTAGTTAATGTAACAGAATACTGTCTTGAGTGGATAACATCAGCTCGGTGTAGTTAGTTTATAGCCTAATGTTAACCTTTTACTTCTGGCAATTGTATTGAGGATTCAAAAATCATTGAAGTGTTGTTCAGTTCTTTCAGTTATCCTTCCTAAAAACTGTAAATAACATACATGTTTGTTTGCCACAGATTTTATTTTCTGCAATAATCCAGAACTCAGTGGAAAAATTCCATAGGCTTTTTGACAAGGGAACCATGGCGATGCTAACATCCACACCAGACTACTGAAAAACATCATCCCTGGAGCACTCAGTGGTTCAAGTGACATACAAGAACAGTACAAATAGTAATGTTATTATTATTTTCCGCATTCTATCATCACGATGCCAGCCAATCGCTTTAGTCTCGTGTATTTCACATCATCAGTTGCTTACTCGTGGCTACAGAATACAGGTGTGGGCAACAGGATGCTGATTGTAGTTTAGTTAAGGACTACCTGTATTACACTGAACAAAAATATAAACGCAACACTTTTGTTTTTGCTCCCATTTTTCATGAGCTAAACTCAAAGATCTAGAACATTTTCTATACACACAAAAGACCATTTCTCACAAATATTGTTCACAAATCTGTTAGTGAGCACTTCTCCTTTGCTGAGAATAATCCATCCCACCTCACAAGTGTGGCATATCAAGATGCTGATTAGACAGCATGAATATTGCACAGGTGTGCCTTGGGCTGGCCACAATGAAAGGCCACTCTGAAATGTGCAGTTTTGCTTTATTGGGGGGTCTGGGGGGGGTCAGAAAACCAGTCAGTATCTGGTGTGACCACCATTTGCCTCACACAGTGCAGCACATCTCCTTCGCATAGAGTTGATCAGGTTGATTGTGGCCTGTGGAATGTTGGTCCACTCCTCTTCAATGGCTGTGCGAAGTTGCTGGATATTGGTAGGAACTGGAACACGCTGTTGTATACACTGATCCAGAGCATCCCAAACATGCTCAATGGGTGACATGTCCGGTGAGTATGCTGGCCATGCAAGAACTGGGATGTTTTCAGCTTCCAGGAATTGTGTACAGATCCTTGCAACATGGGGCCGTGCATTATCATGCTGCAACATGAGGTGATGGTCGTGGATGAATGGCACAACAATGGGCCTCAGGATCTCATCACGGTATCTCTGTGCATTCAAAATGCCATCAATAAAATGCCCCTGTGTTCGTTGTCCATAACATACGCCTGCCTATACCATAACCCCATCGCCACCATGGGCCACTCGATCCACAACGTTGAGATCAGCAAACCGCTCACCCACACGATGCCACACGCTGTCTGCCATCTGCCCTGAACAGTGAAAACCGTGATTCATCCGTGAAGAGAACACCTCTCCAATGTGCCAGACGCCGTGGAATTAGAGCATTTGCCCACTCAAGTCGGTTACGACGACAAACTGCAGTCAGGTCGAGACCCCGATGAGGACGACAAGCATGAGACGGTTTCTGACAGTTTGTGCAGAAATTCTTTGGTTATGCAAACCGATTGTTGCAGCAGCTGTCCGGATGGCTGGTCTCAGATGATCTTGGAGGTGAACATGCTGGATGTGGAGGTCCTGGGCTGGTGTGGTTACATATGGTCTGCGGTTGTGAGGCCGGTTGGGTGTACTGCCAAATTGTCTGAAATGCCTTTGGAGACAGCTTATGGTAGAGAAATGAACATTCAGTTCACGGGCAACAGCTCTGGTGGACATTCCTGCAGTCAGCATGCCAATTGCACGCTCCCTCAAAACTTGCGACATCTGTGGCATTGTGCTGTGTGATAAAACTGAACATTTTAGAGTGGCCTTTTATTGTGGCCAGCCTAAGGCACACCTGTGCAATAATCATGATGTCTAATCAGCATCTTGATATGCCACACCTGTGAGGTGGGATGGATTATCTTGGCAAAGAAGAAGTGCTCACTAACACAGATTTAGACAGATTTGTGAACAATATTTGTGAGAAATGGTCTTTTGTGTGTATAGAAAATGTTTTAGATCTTTGAGTTTAGCTCATGAAAAATGGGAGCAAAAACAAAAGTGTTGCATTTATATTTTTGTTCAGTGTATTAACAGCAAAGATTTTCAGAATGTTAGATACGGCACCCTTAAATTCTGTTGTAATTCTGAAATGTTTTCTTGTATTTTATTTTCATTGATTTTTTATTTATTTTACTATGTCTATGTGATTTGACTTCAGTTACCTGTGCAGCTGTTGGTCGACTGTTGAACTGATGAAAATATTCCTGTGTCTTCTGCTATAGTTTAAGATTACATGAGATGAACTCAACAGAAACTGGAATAGGAAAAGGACACCACCATCCTCGTCCTCATCATCATCATCATCATCCTCATCATCCTCATGGTCATCAACATCATCCTCATGACTATACACTGGAAATACCTGAGATGGACTTTACACAGGTAACTTCTGCTGTTTGGTTTTTCAACATCACCATCATCACCATCATCATTATGATGAGATGATCATCATCATTATTTTTATCAACACTCTCTGAACATCCAAATAAAAATAAGTAGTTTAAAAAAAAATGTGGTTTAAGTTTCAGATATCCATTGACAAGATGTTGAGGAAACTGACGAATGATCTGCAAAGGTATGAAATGTGAGGAGAAGGAGGTTTGAGATGATGAGGAATATGAGGAGGAGGCTTGAGTGGTAACAAGTGAGGTGATTAAGATTATAATGAGTCTGTTGCACTGAGTCTATTATGAGTGCACATATTAATCTTGTGTTATTTCTCATTACTTTAAAATTGCACCGATTGTTGTCTTTCTATGCATAAGTCCTGTGATAGTCGGCGACCTCCTTCAGGGTGTACCCCGTCCCTCACTCAATGACAGCTGGGATTGATTCCAGATGCCCCTGACACTGTAAAGGATAAACAATTATAGAGGATGGATGGATGGATGGATGGATAGATGTTATTGCTCTTTAAAGGCACTATTGATGGTGTGGTAATTGGTAGTGGAAAAACCATAAAGAAGATGCATGTAAAAAATATATTACTGAAAAAAGATTGGTGTGTAAGACATAAAACTCACTTCTAGTTCTTACACTGGCTGTCTGCCTTGTGGGGAGGCTTCAATAGTGATTCTAATGTAGCAGCCAGGCATAGTAGTAGAGTAGAGGAAGGAATCACAAATACAGGAAAAGAGATATAGCGTTGGAGGGAGAGGCGCAGAATATGAGGGCAAATGCGCTGGAGAGGGTTACGTGGGCATTTATAGTAGTGCTGGAAGTGGCCAGGTAGAGCTGTTGTCCTGCTCCTAAAATTCTGTCAGATAGCTGCAATTCATGAGCAACAACCACACCATTAGCAAGATACATTTAAAGGATTTACTAAATAAAAATGACTGGTGTGCAATACTTGAATCTCGTTTATAGTTCTTTTGCTTGCCGTCTGTGTTCTGGGGCTTAGGTCGAGAACTGGTCATAGCACCTGGGAATGACAGACCCCCAAAACCTCCAGGTTCATAAGACAAGATTGGAAGGATCTAAGATCGTGTGACCTAACTGATTGTAACAGTTATAAGCACAGGAGGATCAATGGCCAATGATTTATATTAGGTGTTTGATATTAAGTGTTCTAGGATGCCATTGCAGGAGGCCACTCTAGTGGCTCTGATCCTAAAGAAGAGTCCAGAATAATGAACACCATTAATGCCAGACAAGGAGGATACTTGGCTGAAGTGGTGGTGGAGCTAGAAGTTACACATCCAGACTCAGAGATATAGAGAGAATCTGTCAGTGTCATGCTCTGGGATTTTCAAAATCGGAAGTACTTTGCAAGGCTCTTGAAGAATGTATTAGAGATTTGACTTTAAAAAAATAGAGTAATACGATCTGATACAGTCTGTGTTTTGGCTCAGTCAAAGTGATGGGTTATGGGAGTAAATTTGGAAAATCTGAGAAATTCAAACAGCAAGCAAAAACATGGCACAACATAACAATTCTGTATGAAGTGTGAATGCAGATCGATGGCAAGTCTGTGGTAAAAGTAATAAAGTGAGAGTTTTTTGTTGGCTATTGGTGTAGACGTTCTCTGAGAAGTGAAGTTATCAACTAGCCTGGAAATCCAGACTCAAATCTAGAAAGGTTTTGAGTCTGGCTGATGTCTGAAGGCCATGTCCTAGCTCCGCATCAGGAGAGTAAGCCAATGCCACTAAGCTAAACTTTAATGGTATGTGTTTTTATGACCATTGCTGAATAGGCATAGGTAACAAAACAGGTTCCAGTCCATGGGGTAATTATGTTTTACTGGTTGTGAAAGTAGCGGAAACTCTTCCAAGCTGACAAGTAAGACAAGAGGGTTGAGGGTGGCTATTGGTGTAGACGTTCTCTGAGAAGTGAAGTTATCTGTTAGCCTGGAAATCCAGACTCAAATCTAGAAAGGTTTTGAGTCTGGCTGATGTCTGAAGGCCATGTCCTAGCTCTGCATTAGGAGAGTAAGCCAATGCCACTAAGCTAAACTTTAATGTTATGTGTTTTTATGACCATTGCTGAATAGGCATAGGTAACAAAACAGGTTCCAGTCCATGGGGTAATTATGTTTTACTGGTCGTGAAAGTAGCGGAAACTCTTCCAAGCTGACAAGTAAGACAATAGGGTTGAGGGTGGTAGGTTATTGGTGATGGAGTTCTGGGAGTCAACGATCAGGGGTGCTGTGGCAGGGTTAACAGGTTAAACATCAGTGCAGAGTATGACAGAACCAGTGTTGAGTAGATGTCTGCAAGAGGGCCATGCTTCTCCACTCCTTAGCAATCACTTAGGAGCTCTTAGGACCCATCTGCTCTGAACCATTTTCTGTAGTAGAAGCTCCACAATCCCACAGAAGGAATGACATCGGTTTACAAATGGATGTCCTGTTGGTAAGTCATTTGTTTGTCATAGAGGGCGGTGATCCTGTTCCAGTTGGTGGCACGGATTGGCAAAAGACAGGTTTTGGCATAGCTTGAACTGTCCTGGGAAATGGAATTCAAGAGTGGTGGCACAGGAGAAGTGAGTGATCGTCAGTGAGAGATAAAGGCTTGTTCTAGGAGAGTGATGCAAAGGGTGCAGTTGAGGTGGCCCAGGAGGGAAAAGAGACATGCATTCGGTGCAGCATATAATGTGCATCTTGCTGGGAGACCCCAGTTGTCAGAAGTCAGGCTGCATATGGAAAACTGTGAAGCACTGATAATGCCTGCTTTCAAAGGCCACAACCATTTCTCTGTGATCAGGGATATTGTGGCACGATTTATAGACTGAACATCAGTGCAAAGTGTGTGGGAACCAGTGTTGAGTAGGTGTCTGCAAGAGGGCCACACTTCTCCACTTCTAGCAATCACTTGGGAGCTCTTGGGACCAAGTTGCCAAGAGTCAGGCTGGATATGGAGAACTTTAAAAGCTCTGGTGATGTCCACTTTCAAAAGCCACAGTCATTTCTCTGTGAGTTTAATGAGGATAATTGCATGGCTGATGGTGGCATAGTAAAGGAAGAACTTTCTACTCCAAATCAAGTTATTAATGCTATCCATTGACTTTGGTTGATTTAAGACTGGCTGATTTATTATTATTTTTATTTATTTTTTTTGCACTGAACAGAGATGGGTGGTTGAGGGGAAATCCTTCTTTAAATCTCAAGGTTAGGAAAGTGAGGTTGTCAGGGCACGCAGTGAGGCCCTGGGCTCCAGTGCCAAAGGAGCAGATGCGGAGGAAGTGTCACTGAGACATGATGCATCCAGCATTGTTGCAGTTACTGCATATGGTGCAGGCTATTTGGTGCATCATAAACCTGCCTTTTTTATTTATGCTGTTGGATGCAGGGGTAATGGCAGATGGGGCTGATGATGCAGGTTTTGATGGTATGAGTGCTGACAATGCTACATGTTGTGAAGCCAGAGTGGTCTGGATGATAGCAGGAGGTTGGAGTTGTCCTCCAAGACAATGGAGTTTAAGAACTGCAGCAACTGAAAAGTCATTGTCCATGAATTTCCACGTTCTCTCTTTTCTGATGAGGGAGATGAGCTGGAAGAGGTGAATTATGGTAGTCTTGTATGTTTGGGAAAGAACAAACGAGCAGGATATGGACCATGGAAGAGCCTGTTTTGAAGCTCGCTGGACTCTCTTGCTTCCTGGACAACTTTTTCTAGGTTACAGAAAGCAGAGTCTCAGACACAGAGGCAGCAGAGCAGTTTTCTGCTTCTGTTGCTTGGTCTGCTGATGTGGGCTGATAAAAACTTTGGACATGGTCAGCCTGATTTTGTCTGAATAGATTGTTGTCAGACGGGGATAATGAGACAATGTCCATACTCAAGATATGGTGAGTGGAAGGATGATGTTGCTCATTAGATCACGTAATAGCTCACTTTTCTGTGTGTGCTCAAGGCAATAATATGCCCCAAAATGCAAGAGCAAATAAGGAGGAGAGTAAGGTAGGTATTGCTAGAAATGCTTGGGGTGGCATGGTTTAGGTCTGGTCTTCCACTACTCAATAGCTTCCTTTAAAGTGTGCCCTGCCCGCTACAAAAAATCCAAACACATGACTGGACGCTGCTAAGTACACTCACACAATAACTGTACAATACATATTAATATTATTCAGTCTGACTTACACATCCTGAGAATGCATGATGTGCACCCAGAATTAACATCCATAAATTCACTTAGAAATCATAGAAAAATGAGGTTGCAGAATCTACCCGAAAATCATGTCTTAAGTTGAAGTTTTACTTTGATTTGATCTGTTTTAATCTTTACTTGGACAGTATTGGACAGTTAATGTAGATTGTTTGGAATTTTATTTTTTTCTTTCTATTCATATTTTATTTATTTAATAAATATTTATATTTGTTTATGTTATTAGATAATTTATTAGTTGATCCTGCCTTTAGTTTTTCTATTTTCTATCAAGTTTTTTTTTAATTTATTTATTTCTTGTGTTAGTCCTAATTCATTTTTAAATATTGTTTTTAACTTTCTTGACATTCATAAGTGTGTGTGAAGTCAGTAAACCTGCAGCTGTTTGCTGTTGAACTAATGAAAATCCTCCTGTGTCTTCTGCTGTAGTTTGAATTTACCTGAGACGAAACTGATAAAGGTGGAGCTGAAAAAGGTAATCTACTCTGTCTGATTTTTTTTTTAATCATCATCATCATTGTCATCATCATAATCACCTATTTCAACACAAACAAACATAACTTTTTATAACTTGTGGTTACAGCTTCAGATGTCCCTCAACGGGATGTTTAAGAAGCTTACATTGGCTATGGGAAGGTATGAAGTGTGAGAAAGAGGAGAACATGGAGGTTTGAGATGATAAAAACTGTTCGGAGGTGGAGGGTTAAGTCCACTATCAGTACAAATATTGATCCTATATGGTTCTTTATCCATAAGTTTTCAACATGCCTTTTTTCTAAACCTAACCACAGAAACTTAACTTTCCTACACCTAGACTCTGTAACCATATGTTAATTATGTAACTGTATGTTAAGGTAACGTTTTTCATAGGGTGCACATTCACAGGGATGTCATACAAACTGTTCTATGAGAATATGTTGGCTGAATCGGTTACCTGGCCTGCAGGCAGTTACTGCTCACCGCTGTGATATTTTTGGGGGCGTTTTTGCCTTTAATCGATATGAAAGCTGAGCATGAAAGGGGGATAGAGAGAGGAAATGACATGCAGCAAAGGGCCACAGGCTGGAGTTGAACCTGTGCCACTGCAGCAACAGCCTTGGACATGGGGCGCCTGCTCTATCCACTAAGGCACGGACACCCCGTTCATATTCATTTATGACTGATTCCCAAAGTTTAAATTCAAAATTTTCCCTCCTTCTGTTCTTCATAACACGTAACATGTGAAAACACATATGAAACAACCTTTGATATAAGTGTGACCTACATTTCTCTTTTTTTTTTTTTTTAAATTTGGTATATATTATGTTAGTATTTTATTTATTTTTACATAGTTTTGTCCTCCCTTTTTACTTTCATTTTTTTGTAATATTCATTTTTATTTTATTAAATCATTTATTTCATTCTAGTTTTATTGCTTTTTATGTAACAGTGTTTTCCATTTTGTTTATTTCTTTAAATTTCAATATTTTATTTTTAAACATGTTTGATTTATTCATATTTTTGCTTCAGTCAGGCCATTTTCAGTCTGAATTTGTGTGAAGTCAGTTAACCTGTGCTGCTGTTTGTCTCCTTTTTAACTGATGAAAATCCTGCTATGTCTTCTGCTGTAGGGTGAAATTTTCCACAATGAACTTGACACAGACAGAGCTGGAAAAGGTCATCTAAGCTGTCTGATGTTTTCAATTCATCATCATCTTCATCCTCATTTCTGAACATCTAAATGAAATTGTTATTTCTGTTTTTAAATGTGGTTACAGCTTCAAATGTCCATTGACATGACATTCATGAAACTGATGAAGGTTCTGCAAAGGTATGAAATGCGAGGAGGAGGAAGAGGAGGTTTGAGATGATGAAGAAAATGAGGAGAAGGCCAAAAATATTGATTTTGTTATTTCCCTTTAAAGGCAATATCAGTAGGAATTTAATGTGGCTCTTGCAGCTACAAAAAAGCAAACACATGATTGGACACTGCTGCAGTCACCCACACCTTAACAGCTTTCAGGTTTATTAAACCCACAAAAAAACCCACTAACACCTCTTAACATCTGACTTTTTTATTTTATGAAAAAGGTTACAATCAACATTCACTCCAGGGACACATCATTCTGCAGTAGTCACTGGTATATCAGTTTCAGCTTCGATCAGCTCTAATCAGCAGTGATGAAAATATGACACCCACCTGGACACGCTAAATCTTTTACCAGCACCACCACAAAACACCATCCGCCTCCATCTGAGCTGCACTCGAACACCATTCGAAATCTAGTCTGCACTTAGTTTGAAAGAGACACTAAATAAATAACATAAATAATAATAAATATATAAAAAAACATAGTAACCACCACAGCATTTTCACTGGCCTTCATGATGCTTTCTACTGTTCACTAACCTGTTTTCCAGCCTGTTATGATATGAAACACATATTGATATCATTTAGTGTAACTTGCACTTCCCCCAGAGTATCAGTGTGTCTGATGTCCATCCAGAATAAACGTCCCTAAATCGATTTTGAGATAATAGAAATAACCCTTTTTTAATTTTTTAATTCTAGTTATTTATTCATTGATGTTATTAAGTAATATTTTTGTAGTCTAATGTTCATTTGTTTTATGTTTATGTTTCTTTTTTATTTCTTCAAGTTTGTCATATTTCATTTTATTTTTTCTTTAGTTGTTTTTCTGTATTCATATTTTTAGTCATTTGACATGAGTAGAATCATTTTCAGTTTTATATTCAGAGTTTGTATCAGTAAACCTGTGTAGCTGTTTGTCTCCTGCTGAACTGATGAAAACTTTCCTGTGTTTTCTGCTGTAGTTTGGATTCACATGGATTCAAGATTGACATGATAGTGGTGGAAGTGGAAAAGGTAATCTTACTGTTTGATTTATTTGAATAAATTTCTCTTTAATTTTATCATTATCATCATCATCATCGTCATTTATGTCAAGACTCCCTGATCATCCAAACTAAATTCATTTATTTTAAAACAAAAAATGTGGTTACAGATTCAGATGTCCATTGATGAGATGTTCATGGAACTGATGAATGCTCTGAGAAGGTATGGACTGTGAAGAGGAGAAGGAGGGTTTTAAGATGATGATGAATCACATGAGTCAATTCAATTCATCAATTTATGTGCGGCAGTTGAACTTTTTGGGTTCATGCCCCACTGAGCAATTTTTATAGGAATGAGTGGAGCCCCAACTCCAACACTGTGTCCAGGTCTCTTCTTACAGCCATTGTTTTAGCTGGGTAAACTAAACTAAACACCAACAAATCTCAAGCTTGGTAATTCTGTCTTGAGTGGATAGAATAGAGATCTTTATTGTCCACTCATGGCAATGTGTCTTCAGCTTCACATAACTAAAAGCTTCAAGTATATGCATACACTAAAACATTTCACAGACATTCATACACTAAAAAACTCAAAGTGCACACAAAATACATTTTTCTCAAAGATAGTTCCTGCAATTTTGGATAGTTCTTATCACGCTGATATTTGTTCAATTTGATATTTGTTTTTTTCTGATAACATTGCTTTTAATTAGTTATTTAATGTTATACAAAGGGGATACAATGTCATGATTGACAACTATGTGTGCTAGTTGGTGTGCTTACAATCAATGGCACTGCTCAGGATTGGTCAGACAGGTGTGTGGGAGGGATGTTACCAGTGCACGATGGCAGTGGCTTTATCCAGAATATTCTGGATAAAGCCCCCCCCCCCCCATTAAAGGGTTTTTTGGGGGGAGTTTTTCCTTATCCGCTGTGAGGGTCCTAAGGACAGAGGGATGTTGTATGCTATAAAGCCCTGTGAGGCAAATTGTGATTTGTGATATTGGGCTTTGTAAAAAAAACTGATTGATTGATTGACGTAATGTTAATAGATTGTTGATATGATTAATGTAAAGACTCTCTAATTCATCATTGCCCTTACATGTTAAACTCAATATTGCCTTGCATCTGCATTCTTAGAAAGAAAAAAGTTGCTGTCATAGATCTGCATTTCACGTATGTACATTGAAAAAAGTGGAGGAGATAAAACGCAGCACTAGGACACCAAATAATTAAAAATTACTTCATCAAATACTTCATCAAAATTGTACAAATACTATTTGGGGACAGTCAGATTCTTTGAACTTCCAATTCACTGTGCAAGGTGTCCGTAGATTTAACAAAATGTCTGTCCTGATTGTGTTACAAGTTAAACTAAAATCTAAAAATCTATAAAAAATATAAATCTCCAGCATGAGCCTCAGGGTGCTGGGTGTGTTTAGTAACCATGTGCAGTAGTGTTAATGTATCATCTTCAGTACCTCTCTGTGCTTTAAGGTAAATTGGAGGTTGTCTAGCTGACCATGGGGAGATGTTAGTCGCCCCAGCATAACTCTTTCCATGCACTTGCTGGTAAGAGCAATGGGTGTGAGCTTATTAGGTGAGGCACTGGAATAATTGTGGATGTCTTCTATGAAAGTTTTCATCAAGCAGATCCCAGAATAATCTTGTAAAAACACCTTTGAATTGAGAAGTGTACTCTACAGTGGCTCCCCCTTTGAGACCATCTGGGCCTGGAGCTTTGTGTGACCTTATGTTTTTCAGTAAGTGTGATAGGATCCTAGACTAAGCTACATACTGTCAAGTGTGTCCAAATGAGTGTCTCAAAATCTACTGTAAAACTGGTGTAGCTTATTGGCAAAGGAGAGTGTAATCAGTAGGGCTGGGTATCTTTTAAAAAATTACAATAGCACTACCAATACCTTTAGAGTGATACTGATGCCAGTAGAGTACTTCATTTAATACCTATAGTGTGAATGGAGCGGCACATATACCATAAAACTTCAATTATTTGCTTTAGTCACTGCTGCTGAAGCTGCTGCTACTGCTGAGTATGAGTTTCACACCGGAAAAAGGTGTGAGTCTGCCCGGCTACATACATTCAGTGACAGGGCTAACTGTTAGCATAACATAGTTTTTCATCAATGGGTTTAAAGATAGTCGAGCCGTTTCAGTGTCTGTGTGAATTTGCTGGGACCATTTAACAGCATGGTATTAGATGTTAGATGCTGCTGCAGTTGTGTAGCTTGTGCCTAAGGTTACTGGGCAGGCATTGAACAGACTGTTTGCCAAGAGGATAGCGGCTCTGCAGATGGCTATAACAGAAAGTCTGCTGATGGTCCTGGATCAGACCCCTGGAGAAAAAGGGATCGGATGCCATTTGACTGGAGTTATTTGTGGTACTACTTGGCACTGGGTTATTTAGTTTGATGCCTCAAAGTCATCGAGCACTGCTACCCAGCCCTAGTAACTAAATGAGTAGGCAGAATTATTTTCTAGCTTCTCTGCCCATCACTATATTGAGCCTGGCCAATGCTTTTTTTGTATCGCCAGTAATAAATTGTTTCTCCATTTTGTGTCTATGCTGTTGTCAGGATCTTTTAATACTAAATATTGCATGCAAAAAGTGCATAGTTTGTGCCCAAATCTGTATGGGTTAGGGGTGTAATGGTACACAAAAATCTCGGTTCAGTACGTACCTCGGTACACAAGTCACGGTTCGTTTTTTTTCGGTACAGTAATGAAAAAAATAGACAACTATTAAATATCTTTTACTTATTAGTAACCTTATTAAAACATACCACCACAGCAGTTAACTCTTTTTACACAATTTTTGAATGAAACAAATATATATAAAATCCTGCTTTTTCACATTGTTTGAATGAAAATATAAATATAAATTTCTGCTTAAACAGTTTTACTCAATTAAAATAAAAAGTATAGTGCAGCTGGTCAGCTTTAAAGCCTGCTCAGATTCAGTTTTACTAGGAACTTACTTAGCTTTTAAAGTGCAGTAAATAAAACATGCTTATATCTAAAGTGCAGCTTAAACAATTTTACTCAACTCCAATGGCGTTGGTTATTTCTTTAACGCGATGGTCAGGGAAACGCTCTCTCTTTTTAATCGACGACGATATCGTAGTTTGCACCAGATTGCTTTTTCTTGTCGTGCCGGTTAACGTTCAAACTCGGGTGGTGTCGCTTTAGATGCGATTAGCATGTTAGACATGTTTCCAAGTACATACCTGACCGCTGTTCTGCAGTGTCGGCACACTGCTTTTGTCTTGTCAACTTGTTTATTTCCATCTTCGTATTTTACCCTGAGACCAAAGTGTTCCCGATCGGAGGACTTAAAGTTTGCGGGTGGGTCTTCAGGTTCGTCAGGCTCACTTGCCATGTTGTCAAAATGCGAGAATGTGCTGCACAAAGTGAAAGTGGAGATTTACGGGACTCGGTCCGTCACTCAATTATGTCTGTCAGGGAACTAGATGTTTTAAATGGTTCGGCTCGCAAAAACAGAATTCAAATAAAACAAAATAAAATAAAATATTATCCTGCGCCCAATAATTCGGTACAGGGTCATGCCGAACCGAAAGTCGCGTACCGAACGGTTCGACACAAATACATGTACCATTACGGCCCTAGTATGGGTCTAACATAAATTGGACATGACTGTAAAGGGGAGACTCGTGGGTACCCACAGAACCCTTTTTCATTGAGATATCTTAAGCTGAGAGATTAAGGGATTGCTGTGAAAATTTCAGAGAGGCTAGCATGATTTCATGATTTCCACTGGTACCACTGGATTCCTTAGCTCTTTTAATTTAATGTGATACCAGTATCATCACTCTAGCTTTAAAACTGAGCCAACTGTAGCCTTCAAAAAACAGTCAGTGGCGAAAATGGCAGCATGCGATTAACACATTAACACTGACAGCCCTAATCATTATTTTTATAAATTATTTTATCGCATATTTATTTATTTTTGTCACTTTATGTGTTTTTCATTGTCTTTATCTCTTTAGTTTGTCATATTTTATTGATATTTTTAGTGACTTGATTTCAGTCAGATCATTTTCAGTCAGAGTTTGTGTGAAGTCAGTAAACTTGTGTAGCTGTTTGTCTCCTGTTGAACTGATGATGTTTCTTCTGTTATAGGTTGAATTTACCTGAGATGGACTCAACAGAAGCTGAAGAAGGAAGAGGCAGTCAGCAGGATTTGATTTTACATCACCGTCCTCATCATCCTCATCCTCATCCTCATCCTCACCTCCATCCTACTCATCCTCACCCTCATCCCCATTATCCACATCATCCACATAACTCGGCTGAGGTATCTGAGCATGAGAAGATTACAGAAATCCCAGTTGATTGGAGAAGGGAGCGTCTGGTAAGGTATGTAACAATGAAGTTGATGGTAGGTCTGAAGTGGTTAGCAGGGAGCAGAGGAGTTGGCACTAGATGAGATTACTTGTTTTGGACGGAGATTTCATCTGATTTGTGATTGTCTACAGCTGAACTGACAAATTCTTCCTGTGTCTTCTGCTGTAGTTCGGATGTACCTGTGATGCGTGTGACAAATGTGGATTTTGGAAAGGTAATCTACACTGTTTGATTTTTCATCATCATTTCTGTCAACACTCTCTGAACACCCTAACAAAAATAATAAAATTGTGGTTACAGTTTCAGATGTCCATTGACGAGGTGTTGAAGAAACTGACTAAGGATCTGGGAAGGTATGAAACATAGTAGGAGGTGGAGGAGGTTTTAGATGCTGAAGAATAATAGGAGCAGGTTTGAGTGGTAACAAGTAAGGTGATGAAGATTATGAAGAGGAGGGGACTAAATCTAATATAAGTACATCTATTGATTCTGTCGTAGGCAAAATTAGCTTAATCTGGGGAAATGTAGCATTAATCAAAATCAATATGTAAAACTGTATTTGCCCAACAATATCAACTTATAATGATGTCATTACACAATAACACTAGTGAACCATTTCTCTTGGTGATCAATCAAGAGTATTGGTAATGCTACATTGTTTGGTCAAGGATTAATTTTATACTCAAGTTAAAAAAACAAACAAAAAAAACATAGAGTTGCTGAAAGTAAGTTACAGAAAACCAGGGCAATGACTTTGTATTAAAAACATTTATTATTATCACTATTAAAAGAGAACTCTACAGTGACACACACAAAAAAACACTACACATACAATGGCAATACCCAACTGATTAATAGCTACATTTTCAGATAAAGTGTTACACTACATACAGACAGCTTTCATTTTAGTCAGCCCCACTAGCGCGATGTGCTTGTGTGAACCGCAATTGTAAACCATAATAGCAGTGAATAAGAGACTGCGTACGGAACAGATTGAAATATGACTTTCTACATGCTGAACACATGTACTGATAAAGTATTGGCTTTTTACTGGCAGAGGTTTTATTGCACTTACTTATAGTAACAAGCATAGTTGTCGCCAACTAGAGTAATCTTTATGTTATACTCCCCCTCTGCTGTTGTCTGACTTCACTCTGTTATGTTTGTGTGTGTGTGTGTGTGTGTGTGTGTGTGTGTGTGTGTGCGTGTGTGTGTGTGTGTGTGTGTGTGTTGTGAGGAGGAGGTTAGCCCTGACATGCAGGAGAGAGGCTGCAGCATGATGATACATGAAACCAAAACTTTAAAAAGTAACGATATGAGCCATTAATGTGGAAGCTTATGTTATTACGGTCTTGATTAAATTTGCCTCGGACTGTTTAATACCAAGTCTCGGTACCCATTCCTGCCCGGGCCACTCAGACATTGCTTCTGGGCCGCATTTGGCCCGCGGGACGCTAATTGAATAGGCCTGATTTAGATGAAGAAATAACTGAGGTTAGTTGTTGAAGGGTAATCGCAGAGAAGCACTCCAAATATATATCAGGTCTTACAGCTGTGTTTAAGGTCCCTGTATTTAATGGCAGATTGGTACTGTCTGAGAGGCGGTGAACTGTGGTGAAAGCTCCCTGTAACCCATCAGTTTTCTGAAAGTGAGTGACAAAAGTCTCAACATCGGCCAATGGTGGCCAGGTCAGTGATGTCTTCAGGCCAGTTGCTTAGGTCAAACATGGTGGCAGCGGCCTTCAAGACACCCATATCAAGACTGCCAAACCGCGTGGTAAGGTTGTCTCAGAAGAAGAGTTTTACACCAGAGAAAGTGTTTCCAGGAAAAGGTCCCACTTCATCCAGGAACTGCTTCAGATGCTGACCTGGAACTGTCTGAAATACAGAAGAAAAAAACTTTTACTGTCACGATTGCTAAACGTACACTGTAGCATGTTAATTCCTCTCTAGGGAGTTTATTTTATTTACCTGCATGGCTACACGAGCCAGGGTCGTCTTCTGCAGTCCATCTGACACCATCTGCAATGTCAGCCCATCCCTCTGAAAGAAAAGGCTCAGAATTAAACCCATAGCTAGACACATTTTATCTAACTTCCCTTGTTTTTAATCCACAGCCTAGTACTGAATTACTTTCACAATTGTTTTACAAGAGTGATAACAAAACACTTACACACTGAGCCTGATACAAACTTCAATTGCCAAAATGTATGAAATGCTCCTTTAACCTTACTGACGGAGAGGAATGAAGTCAGGCTATGGCGTTAGCAAATCAGCAGTAGCATGAACATGACACAGCCTATATCCATTTGCCTGCTCAACATAACACACAGCTCATGATGCTCCTAACACATTCACTCTGCCCATCTTGCTTCACACATTTACTGTCACTCTTGTATCTCAACCATATGCATCGTCACACACATTTCGCTCACTTTAACTCACACAGAATGTCATTAGCGACGCAGTTAGCTACCAAAGCTATTTCTAGGGGCACCCTCCACGAGCTACGACACACACACACACACACACACACACACACACCCTCTTAATCACAGTCAAAGTCAATGTCTCTGAGTGTCACAGTTACACACTAAGGTTCTGCTAACACATACTACTGTTATCTGGGTGTTCATTATACTCAGCTTACCTGTAGGAAATTTAGAAACATGACTGGCTGCTAGTTCAAGTATGACCTTCATCTCTGTAGCTAAAGTTGCTAGCCTAATTATTACTGACTGAATGAACCAAGTACACCTCTTCTGATTAACTGTAATGTTACCGTCATTATCATAAACATCAAAATTTAGAACACACAGTCACATTTTATAACTTTGTAAGGCCATCATGTACATGATTAGCTGAGTTGCTAGTGTTAGCTATAGACATATATACATAGACGCTGCATTGACTGTGGAGGGGCGTGCCTAAAGCACCGCCATCTTGGTACAGGGCTAGCAGAGGCGGTAGTGCATGTACATCTATGAAGGAAAGAGGTACTCCACAATCGGAAAGTAGAATTATTCACTGAATTTTCGACCGATTTCCAAATGGTTTGATTTGTTAAAAACGTCACGTGTAGCTATGACACAGGATGCTTGGACATTTTAAAAATGCCGGTTTTACTACCCAAATACAAATTCTACTTAATGTTTTCAGCAGACCGGCATCTTTTTCAGTCAGAAGACTGACTTTTGTGCCGCTTATGGATGTTCAAATGAGCGGAATTTACAAACCAGATCCTGTGGAATCACTTTTCACAGGTAAGGTGTACGTAAGGGAAAATATCGAGTAAGCAGGTTGTTAAATAGTGAAATAAACCCTGACAGGATGGATAGAAGCCCTCCCCTCCGCATCCGGGTTCTATCCATAATATAACCAGCTCACTTTACGTTTATCCCACGTATTACACAGCTGCTTACTAGTGAAATAACTAATATGAGACATAATTTTGGTTAAAATGCAATGTTATTATTGGGGCATCGGTGGCTTAGTGGTAGAGCAGGCGCCCCATGTACAAGGTTGTTGCCACAGTGGCCCGGGTTCGACTCCAGCCTGTGGCCCTTTGCTGCATGTCACTCCCTCTCTCTCTCCCCCCTTCCCGCTTGTCTGTCCTGTCAAATAAAGGTTAAAAATGCCCAAAAAATATCTTTAAAAAAAAAAAATGCAGTGTTATTTCATCTATAAACTGCCTCTGGTCTGAAAAAAGAAACAGACCTTAGACTGCAGTGATTGACCAGTTAGGAGATTAATGATAGATATTGGATGTGTATATTTTATACCTACAATAATAATAATAATAATAATACTGACAATTGTTGAAGCCAATTTAGATTTGTACGGCGTGTATGTGTTTCTATGTGTGAATGTGGGTGTGTGTCTTTGGTGAGGCACTATGGTTGCTATGGTTACCTGCACATCTGGGCATAGGTAGTAATCAGCCAGGCAGAGGTTAGATAAGGGAGACACAGGTGATTAGGATCTGGGGAAGCCACACAGTTTTTCAAGCGTGCCTGTGTGTGTGACCGTCTAAACCATCTAATATTTTTGTCCTATTGTATACAAGCTCGTTTTAAGTCATTCGGCACCCAGCCTTTTGTAGGTGTTTTTAAGACTCGCATGTTAATAAAGTGTTAAACGCACATCCATGGCAGACCTCATTTTTACACACCATCACGAGTTGGAAATTGTAGCTAGATTGCCACCATAATAATGACAATAATGAGAGTGATAATAAAAATAATAATAATAACGATAATAATAATAAAATTAAAGCTGCAAGCAGTGATGAACGGGACCTCGGGCTCTCACTTTCGGCCTCCAGCTCACATAGACAGTGCGAATTATTAGTAAGAGTCAAAATGTCGATAAAACAAGCAATGTCAAGAGAACGCAAGGTCATTTTTGGGAAATAGAGGGACTTTATATTACAGTACATTACAATATGTATTTAATTTTCAACCAATGTATTAACTAAAATGTAACTGTGATATGTCAGCTATGGAAACAAAATGTCTTGTCCAAAACATCCACATTGAAATGAAATACACTGTCATGATTAAGTAATTATATAATGTTAACAGCAACATGTGTGTCTGTCATACTGTTAAGAATTGAAGTGTTCCCCATGTACTGCAAAAAACAAAGGTCTGTGGTGACAGTACTCCTGCTTTGTTGTGTAACACATTGTGATGTAAGTACATGAATGTGTAAATACATAATATACATTTTAACAGGATAACAAATATTAACATGGACAAAACATGAATTATAAAGGAGAGTAAATCATAAAAGAAAACAATTTTTACAAAGACTAAAGTGGTGATTAAACAAAGGAGCTTGTAATTTTGGAGGGTAACATTTCCTCAAAGATGTGTATACTTTCCTGATGTAACAGCAGGCAGACACTAGTTAATTTCAGCGCACTAGCTCATTTCCTGCTGGATTTAGGTCAGTAGTGTAAATGAGTGATTTTTAGGTCTCGAGGAGACAAAGAATCCAGTTTTGGTTTGATCTTTCTATATCATTCCTACAGGGTGCAGCAGCCATTTTAGTGTGTCTAAATGGTGCAAAAATTGTCAAGAGGTTTTGTGACATGTCACCTTTAACAGGGCATAAAATCCAAACCGTTTGAGTAATGACAAAGTTGTTCAGAGGAATTGTTTAGCAGGGCTTGGTCTGTCATGTGTGCATGTTTGAAGTCGATACGATAAATGGTGTAGGAGGAAATATGTTTTTAATAAGAGAAATTTTTGAAAAATGACATCTAACTTTGAAAGGGCAAACAGCTCACTTCCTGTTGGATTTAGGTCAGGGGTATCAGTGCATGCTTTGTAGGTCTTGATGAGACGAACAAGCCAGTTTTGGTTTTGTTTCTCCACGACATTCGTACGGGTCGCACCGGCCAAAGCACTTCCTCCTTCGGCCGAGGTCCCTAATTGTAATGATAATAGCAATATTAATTATAATGAGCGTGATGATAATAATAATAATAATAACGATAATAATACTAAAACGATAATGATAATAGCAATATAATTATAATGATAGTGATGATAATAATAACAATAACAATAATAATAATAATAATAATACAATGATAATGATAATAATCAAATGCAATATATACCCTACAAGCAATTTTCTAAATAAAGATAAGTTTATGTCTGTATCTGTCTGTCTGTCTGTCTGTCCTCCATGTCTGACGTTTGTAACCAACAACCCGCGTGAATATATGTTGACAATTGAACAATTTATGATCACTTTAATAGTGCAAACGCGTCATTCCTCTATAGACATAATGCGCTGTAGGTGCGAGCGGCACTGTACCAAGATGGCCACCGAGTAGGCATTTCGCTCCAATCGGCAGCAGCAGTCAACGCGGCGTCTATGTATATATGTCTATGGTGTTAGCTATGGCAAAGTACTAGAACTAGCTAAAAAACAACAAGCTGAGTGTATATGCATATATATATATATATATATATATATATATGAATATAATTAAATAATTTATTATTTGGTCTTACCTTTATTCTTTTTTGTCTATTAAGGTTTTTCATTTTGTTTATGTCTTTGTTTTTTTTCTATTTCATTTTTATTCTTGAAAATATATTTTTTGATTCATTAATACTTCTAGTGATTTGACTTGAGTCAGATAATTTTGAGTCTGAATTTATGTGAAGTCAGTAAACCTGTGCAGTTTGTTGAAAATCCTCTTCTGCTGTAGGTTAAAGTTACCTGGGATAAACTTGATAAAGGTGGACCTGAAAAAGGTAATCTATAATGTTTGTATTTTTTTTTTTATATCAACATCATCATCATCATCATCTTTATCATCATCACCGGATGGTGATGATGATAAAGATCTTTGCTAACTCTGAACATCCAAAGAATTTTATATTTTATTATTTTATTAAATTCTGTTTACAGCTTCAGAGGTTCATTGACAAGATGTTTCAGAAGCTGCCAAAGAATCTGAGCAGGTATGAACCTTGATAAGGACGAGTCGGAGGTTTGGGATGATAAAGACTATGAGGCGGAAGCAGAGGATTAAGTCTATTACCAGTTAAAATATTGATTCTGTTATTGTGCTTTATTTATAGGTATTTAATGGGGCTCTGTCCACCACCAAAAATCCAAACACATGATTGGTTGCTGCTGCTTAACACTCACACATTAACAGTGGAAAGGTTTCAGGTTTACTAAGTGATATGAATGGCCCTTCTGAATTTAACCTGGATTAGGTCTTTTTACATCAGACCAGGTTTGTTTCTGACTGCTGCAGTTTGAGTCAAAACTTTATCTCCTTCTGTTCCTCATAACTCAGTCAAATGTAACTGTCACTGACATCAGACACATAAAAATATCAGTCAGTCCTTTATTCTCTTTCTATTTGTTATACTAATGGTTTTTAATAATCGGTATGAATAACACAGTATTGTTATTGAAATCTTTATTTTTACTGTTCTATACTTTTTTTGGTTTGCTTTTCCTCCTGCATGCTTTGGACTACAGAAACCACTTTAAATTTCATGTTGTTCAGCTCTTCAGGGCCATGTGTATGGAAGCAAATCGTGACTAATATTTAAATTAAAATGTATTTGTAGAAATGCTGTCATGTCAATGCAATCATCCTATTTGCATTTTAGTTTTCTTCTTCAAGACTGCTCATTCTTTTACTTAATTAAAATGAAAAAAAAAAGTCATTTGAGATTTAATTTTCAAAACATGCCCCAGCAAATAGATACCAAAATTCAATTTCAAATGTAAAATTTGAAAATTAAAATGCATTTGAGGAAATGCTTTTTCATTTTAAGAATGTGGCTGCAGTATTTGACTCATTAATAAAATTAATAATCAATCATCCTATTAGCATTTTAATTTTCTTCTTCAAGACTGCTCATTCTTTTACTTAATTAAAATGAAAAGAAAAAGTCATTTGAGATTTAATTTTCAAAATATGCCCCAGCAAATAGATACCAAAATTCAATTTGAAAAGTAAAATTTGGAAATTAAAATGCATTTGCAGAAATGCTTTTTCATTTTAAGAATGTGGCTGTATTATTTCACTCATAAATACAATGAATAATCAACCAACCTATTTGCATTTGCATTTTCTTCTTCAAGACTGCACATTTTATGCCATAATCAAAAAGAAAGCAAAGAAGATATTGCTATTTCATTTTCGTGGTCTGCCCTGCAAAATAGTGCCCATAATTCGAAAATGATTTGGCAATCTGAGCGGCGCAGGAGAGTGACGTCAGTAGCCGCTCTTCTTCAGCTCCGTGCTGACCATGGTGCTACCCATCTAATACGGTAGGGGGCGGTGTGCACATTTGATATATGGATGCATCACAGATCATGGCGCTCCCTGAGATTGTGCTTTCTAAACATCGTAATTTCCCAAAACTGAATAAAAACCACACGTAGCAACACAAAACTGCTTTGCTAGTTCAATCATGTTGTAACTAAGATATCTGCTGGAAAAAAATCATTTTTTCATGGACTGTCCATTGAGTTACAGAGTTAATACGTCTGCTGACTTGACAGTCATTTAAGCTAGTAGCAGCTTATACTTGTACTTATAGCTTATATTTTGTAGACATCGTGATTTCCCAAAACTGAATAAATACCACACAGTCCAGCAACTTTTCCGGGGGAAACCCTGTGTATTGACACGTTAAATAATTTTCATACATACAAAGCTGCCTAATATAATTTAGATCTGCCCTATAAAAGTGTGTATAGCGCACTGAATGAGTGTTTGGTGCGAAGAGGACCTTACAAGTGAGCGCATTGTGTTTTCTTATGATAAGCGGTAATAACATCTTCGCACAAAACACTCATTCAGTGTGCTATACACACACTTTTACAGGACATTTCTAAATTATATCAGACTAAATATTTAAGATTACTTGATATTAAATTGTGCTAATATTAAGATAAATATATAGATAATATAGATAAACATACAGTCCAACAATTCCTTTGATCAATGGATATATTTTTGCTTAAAAATTTAATGCAGAACAGCAAGATGGCATGATGCAATTTAATTTCTATCATGATCAAGATCATGCTGAATTAACAGTAGTGTAAATATATCTACGAAACGTATACAAGTTTACAAGGGTCTTTGTTGACTGCAGCTTGTTAGCTATGGCCTCCAGGCTTATTGCACACTGATGTCAATAGGTACTCCATATCATATCGGTTAATCTTAGCTGTGCATAATTTACTAACTTCACGATGCAGCAGATTCAGTATTTGACAACCATATTTTATGGGTTAGAATCAAACCAAGGCAGCTTTGTATGTATGAAAATTATTTAACGTGTCAATGTCACAGGGTTTCCCCCGGAAAAGTTGCTGGACTGTGTGGTATTTATTTAGTTTTGGGAAATCACGATGTCTACAAAGTATAAGCTCAAGCTGAGTGTATCAGCAATCCAACTACAAAAAATGCCAGTTGAGGGAATCCGAAGCCATTTTTAACTCATGTTGGTGTGCGAAAACGAGGTCCTCCATGGTATGCTTTGAACACTTTATTGACTTACAAAAACGTTAAAAACACCTACAAAAAGCCGACATGGTTGAAAAACTGTGTGGCCTCCCCTGATTCTCATTCCCTGACACTGATCAGCTGTGACTCCCCTATCTAACCTACATGTGACTGATCACCACCTACACCCACAGCTGTGCAGGTAACCCATAGCAACCATAGTGCCTACCATAAACACACCCACATTCACACACACAAACTTACACAAATCTAAATTGGCTGCAACACTGAGAGACATGGCACCTGCTACTAGCTTAAATGACTGTCAAGTCAGCAGACGTATTAACTCCGTAACTCAATGGACAGTCCATGAAAAAATGATTTTTTTCCAGCAGATATCTTAGTTACAACATGATTGAGCTAGCAAAGCAGTTTTGTGTTGCTATGTGTGGTTTTTATTCAGTTTTGGGAAATTACAATGTTTAGAAAGCACAATCTCAGGGAGCGCCATGATCTGTGATGCATCCATATATCAAATGTGCACACCGCCCCCTACCGTATTAGATGGATAGCACCATGGTCAGCATGGAGCTGAAGAAGAGTGGCTACTGACGTCACTCTCCTGAGCCGCTCAGATTGCCAAATCATTTTCAAATTATGGGCACTATTTTGCAGGGCAGACCACGAAAATGAAATAGCAATATCTTCTTTGTTTTCTTTTTGATTATGGCATAAAATGTGCAGTCTTGAAGAAGAAAATGCAAATGCAAATAGGTTGATTGATTATTCATTGTATTTATGAGTGAAATAATGCAGCCACATTCTTAAAATGAAAAAGCATTTCTGCAAATGCATTTTAATTTTCACTTTTTACATTTCAAATTGAATTTTGGTATCTATTTGCTGGGGCATATTTTGAAAATTAAATCTCAAATGACTTTTTCTTTTCATTTTAATTAAGTAAAAGAGTGAGCAGTCTTGAAGAAGAAAATTAAAATGCAAAAAGGATGATTGATGATTAATTTTATTTATGAGTCAAATAATGCAGCCACATTCTTAAAATGAAAAAGCATTTCTGCAAATACATTTTAATTTAAATAATAGTCACGATTTGCTTCCATACATGTGTGCTTGTATTCAGCTTATGTCCAGTGTTAATACTTTTAAAAGTACAGAGGTCTTTTCAAGCAATTTTACAATGCAAAGTCAGTAAGTATGTTGGGGAATTGATGGTCACCTCCTGCTTTCCCGTATGCAGCTACTACAACTGCAACTGCTACTGCTGCTTCTCATACTATTACAACTGTTGCCACCACCGCTACTACTACTGCTACTACTACTACTACCACTACAGCTGATTACCACAGCATATTTCCCGATTATCATTCAACAGACGACCAATAACACAAAATCTATGTTTCCTGCCCAGTCAGTATTCCAAATCAATCAGCCTACGTGTAATTGAAAGATTTTTGGTGCATTTGTGCAGTCTTTAATTTATTACGTGCTTGTTTTTGAAGTTGAAAGGTTAAAGGTCAAAAGTGGATTTTTCTGGCTCAATCCCAGATTCAGTACATTTATGATGACAACTTTACACAGACAGCAATGTCACACTGCCTAACTTACTTTGGGAAAAAAACCAACAACCTGTACGGACGTTTACCTAACATGATAGGCTTTGGAGAGCTTTGTTGTTTTTTTAGACTATAGGGAGCCCTCATTTAAGTCCCAGTCCACATGGATGTGGGTATTTTTGAAAACAGGGTTTTTCCCTCGTTCTTTCTCAAAAAAAATCCCATCTACATGAGCACAGTAATAAAAAAAACTGTCTAAATAAAAAAGGTTATTATCACTGTATTTGGTGGTATTTTTGAATGACCCTGTTTCAAATAATAATATCAATAATTCTAATATCATTATTGTGATCCATTCTTTTCTATTAGTGTGGAAGCTGACCCAGCATTCACACTGTTGTTATTCAATTATTATTATCCATCCATCCATCCATCCATCCATCCATCTTCTAACCACTTCATCCTCTTGAGGGTCGCGGGGGGGCTGGAGCCTGTCCCAGCTGACATTGGACGAGAGGCAGGGTCCACCCTGGACAGGTCACCAGACTATCGCAGGACTGACACATGGAGACAGACAACCATTCACACTCACATTCACACCTACGGACAATTTAGAGTTATCAATTAACCTAATCCCCAATCTGCATGTCTTTGGACTCTGGGAGGAAGCCGGAGTCCCACGTTGACATGGGGAGAACATGCAAACTCCGCACAGAAGGGCTCCCACACCTGGGATCGAACTGGGAACCCTCTTGCTGTGAGGCGACAGTGCTAACCACCACACCACTGTGCCGCCCAATTATTATTATTATTATTATTATTATTATTATTATTATCATTCTCCCATACAATTTTCACTCAGTTTCTCCTCCTGCATGCTTTGAGCTACACTGTAGCTGGTTTCTAAAGCTGCTACAGAAACCTTTTCAAATATCACAATGTTCGGCTCTCCAAGGACGTGTGCTTCTATTCAGCTTTAGTCCATCTGCTGCTGCTCCTATAAATATTACTGCTGCTTCTAATGCAACTACTACTGTTGCTACCAGTACCACTACAAGTAGTTTGGATCTCTCTCATCAAATATGAGACCACCCCATGGTGCAGCTCATGCGAGTTATAAGTCTCTGTGGGACTGATGATTGGAGGTTCCAATATTGTCCAATTTGTCTTTCAAAAAATAAGTAAGATCAAGAAAGATAAACGTAATAAGGCAGCAGCAGATGTTACTCCACAACAGAATGGAGCATTCATAACCTCAGACTGTGCTGCACACAGACAGATTGGTTAGAGCACATGTCCACACACCTTGCAATATCAGTGGTTCAATTCCAGCCTACTGCAGTGCATTTAGGCCCCATGATTTTTCAAGCACTTCATTTCAAATTTCTGCATTTCCACCTATGCATTGCAATTCATTCCGCTGCAATTCATTTTCTTCAAGAATAGCATTTTCTAGTTATAGTGTGAATGCTGATTTAGCTTCCATACTTTAATCATTTTCTATAATGGCAGTGATATTACTGCAAAGCTTTTGTTTGTTTCTTTCAGCCCTTTTAGACAATTTATCTCAACAAATTGTCTAAATGAAAATGCAAAACATAACTGAAGCGTTGTCAAAAGCATGCAATACCAAAAGGCAGTGATATAGCCTTAACATTAAAGCCTTACAAAGAAGAAGATGCTGGCCAATTAGAATGCAAACAAAAGCTATTACTGAATATTTTGAAAGAGCACCTGTACATTTATGTGTAAACAAAAATATATATTTTCAGGGGCCTTAAAACACATTTTACATGTGAACTAGGCCTAAGATAGGTGAAATAGTATAAACATGGAAAGGCTGATTGTGATGGAATACGGGCCAGACAGGAAACATTATTTCATTTTATAGATCATCTGTTTGAATAACATTCGGAAATATGATGATAGCCTGGTACCTAAATGCAATGATTCCTCACCAGTGGCTAAAAGCCCTAACTAGGATTACACATTTTTTCAGCTCATTTTATCTGAACTTTATTCACCCACTGTAGGTTCGCTGAGGTCAAATGCTCACTTACAGCAACATCCTGCTTTACTCTCTGTTACACATTTGTACCCGTCCTGGGAATTTGCTCAATACTATCCCGTCTTGTACCACTGGCCACTGTGTTTTGTACTAAAGTGCCAGTGTGAGAGTGCCAATTTGAATTCAAATGTTATGTTTTGAAAAATAATGACTGGTGTTGCTTGGATAATTATTGTGATTTTATTTATACTGCTCATCAAATGCTGCTCATAAGTCCTCTTAATGGTGTTATAGTATCATACAATTGCTAATAACCTTATACAACCTTATACATATGAAAATTATCCTGTGTCTTTTGCTGTAGTTTGAATTTACATAAGATGAAGTTGATACAGGGGAGAATGGAAAAGGTAATGTACACTGTTTGATTTTTTTAACATCATCATCATCATCATTATCATAATTTCTGTCAACACTCTGAACTTCCAAACAAAATATATTATATAATATATATATTTTTTTTTTTTTAAATAAAAATGTGGTTACAGCTTCAGATGTCAGTCAACAAGACGTTTAAGAAACTGCTGAAGGATCTGGGACGGTATGACATGTGAAGAGGAGGAAGAGAAGGAGGAGGAGAATGTTTAAGATCATCACAGATTTAAGAAGGAGAGGGACAAAGTCTATTAACAGTGCAAATATTGATTCTGTTACTGCTCTTTATTTCTATGTAGTTAATATGACCCTGCCCATCACCAAAAATCCAAACATATGATTGGAAGCTCCTGCTGTCACTCACATACTAACAGTAGACAGGTTTCAGGTTTACTGACTGATTTGGATCACCCTGCTGTGTCAAACTTGGATCAGATCTTTACATTGGTTCAGGTTGCACATTCATTTCTGAGTATTTGCACTAGTCTGAGTCACACTCCCTTCTGCTGTTCTTCATAACTCAGTAAAATGTAAACCCACTGACATGATACACATATTGATATCATGCAGTGTGACCAACACACTTAACAAAGAAAGTCATTATTTTTGATGGCTATCCAGATAAAATCTTCAAAAATTCACTTCAAAATCGTGAAAAAGACGCTGCAGAAGTTGAACTTTTTCCTATACCTGTCTTCTGTCATAGGTTGAATTTACCCAAGATGAACTTGACAAAGGAGACACTGGAAAAGGTAATCAGTGCTGTTTGTTTTGTTTTTAACCATCATCATCTTTATCATTTCTGTCAACACTGTCTAAAAATCCAAACAAAATTAATTTGTCATATAAAATAAAAATGTGGTTACAGCTTCAGATGTCCATCCACGCCATGTTCAAGAAACTGACAAACTCTATAGGAAGGTATGAAACTTTATTGCATTAACTTAATGAAAGTTTATTGCATTTCTGAGTAGCCAAACATATTGTGTATTCTGAATTTAAACATATGAATATAACTAATAAAAAATGAAATCAATACCAGGAGATAAAAATGTTAATATTGAAAGAAAAAAAGAAACTAAATTTGAGTTTTCTTTTCTCTTTTCACTCTAATCATCTGTCCAGCATGGAGAAACTCAAAGAAGCAGCAGAAAATTAATGTCCAGGATTTCGAATCACGTGTTCAATCATCACACATGGACCAATCAATCAAGTGTCAACCTTGAATATATATATATATATATATATATATATATATATATATATATATATATGTATATATGTAGTATGGTTTTGGTGACGGGTTGCTTCTACTCCTCTACAAGCTGATAATAATAATAATTGTGTTCCAAAAAGTCTGTAGTTACTAGACTGATGTTCATTTCTCTGTTTGACTGCTGGATGGATGAAGTTCTACTCTTTTGTTCTACTGTCTTTTTCTCTGGTAATAAATGCCATGAAAAAATCTACAGACTCTGGACAAGTTCTAGTTTCTTATTCATTTATCAAAGCATAAGTAGCAGTATTCAAGAAGGATGTCTCTGAATGATAAATGGACTGCACTTGTATAGCACATTTCTAGTCTTCTGACCAATCAAAGAGCTTTTACACACTGGTGGATGAGGCTACTGTACATGGTGCCATCTGCTGATCAGCACTCTGCTCTCACACACTGATGGAACAGCCATTGGGAGCAATTTGGGGTTCTGTACCTCTACATGCGGACTGGAGGAGCCAGGTATCAAACTGCTGATCTCCTGGTTGGTGGACAACCCGCGAGAAGTTGGCCTGAGTGTCAATTAACAAAGACTACACTTTACATAAAAGGCCAAAGCTGATGAGAAACAGCCATTGGCTGAAGGAAGCATGAGACAGAGAGAATGCATAAAAGAGGTGCATGTTTATAAATCATTTTCGTAGAATGCAGTCACATCCAAAACATTTCACACTGGGTCTTAGCCTTACCCCTGGCATTTCTGTGACTGCAGACATAGTCTCCTCAACAGCCTTAGACATGCTGGCACCATCTCCCTGCAAATATAAGAACACTGAACTTCATCAGGGAGCTCACCAGTAGTCAAACATATGTGATTAATGACCCTCTTCCTGACCTCTATAGCGTTACCCTTATCCAAAACAATCAATCAATTCAATTCAAAAAGAGACAGCTGTGAGAGAATTGAGAGAGCTCGTGCAGTGCTCACTGTGAGACTTATTTCTCAGGAGAGACATTTGAGAAGAATGAGAAAAACAATTTGGTCTTGATTAGTGCTCATTTATATCTAGGAGATGTAAATGTGACATAAAGGAGATCTCATCTTCAGTTTTGCTTTGCTATGGGTAATTCTATCAAATGCTTTTGATGCGTCAATAAAGCAAAGAAATACAGAGGAATTTCTGCTCACATAACTTGCAATAATTTCTTTCAATGCATAAATACACATATCTGTGGCATGGTCTCTTTTAAAGCCAAATTGATTACTGGTCGTTGAGACAAATATCAATCAATCAATCAATCAATTTTATTTAGAAAGCCCAATATCACAAATCACAATTTGCCTCACAGGGCTTTACAGCATACAACATCCCTCTGTCCTTTGGACCCACAAGGTCAAGATCTGTTTTGGTAATGTTTTCATTCTCATGAAGAATGCAAGAAATGTTGTTGTACACTGCTTTCTGGATCTGCTGTATCTAATAGAAGCCAGGCTGTGGGATGCACAGGCATGTCTTACTGATTACTGATAGAAGATCTTACAGGTTTATGCACACATATGCAGATGCTACATATGCACCATCACTGTGTCCCCTCTTTACAATATAAGCATAAGACAGCAGTGGTACACGTCACATCAATTTGACCTCTGTGACATACCTGATAAGCATGAGAGGGCCCTCCTACAGATGAAGATGAAGCACAATAACTGGGACGTCTCTCCTTACAATGTCTGCATAAGATTCCTGTAATACACATTGCGTATCACTTTGACCTATGTTGTTTACCTGGTAAGCATGAGAAGATCTTGCCACAGCTGAAGCACCACCACTGGGATGCCCCCCCTTACAGTGTTTGCATATGATTATAGTGTTTGCATATGATTACTGTGGTATGCAATGCATATCACTTTGACCTCTGTTGTTCACCTGGTAAGCATAAAAAGGCCCTGCCAAAGATGAAGCACCATCACTGGGATATCCCCCTCCTTACAGTGTCTGCATAAGATGCCTGCAATGCACACGCTGACCTCCCCGTTTGACACCTTGAGCATGAGATGCTGCAGAAATCTTCACTTCTATACTACTCTGAGGTCCAACACATTCTGCTTCTTCAATTGTTTTGTTGCAAAGTGAATCTCATTAGACCTCTACCAGTGCAGGCTTGCAGCTTGTGACTTCTTAAGGTGTGTTCACACCGGACCTGTTTTTTTTTTTCGCTAGTGACGAGTTTACATACAAAGTCAATGCAAACGGGCGATTGAGCGTATATTCGCCCGGGAGAAAAATCGCTCGGGCTCCGAGCGACAGCAACAAAACGATTTTTCGCTCGTCGCTTGAGATGAGAAATCTCATCTGGAGCGGTATTTCGCTGGGTCCTGTCGCTTGCAGCTCAACGCTGATTGGCTGCCGTAATCCCGGAATCCCGGGGGGGTGTTTGACTGTCATGACATGTCAGCTTCATTAAAAGTATAGCTGCAAATTAAAAGCAACAATAGATGTAAAAACACACAGAGACAATACATCTGTGATCAGTCCCCTAATTTAATTTCAACAATTTTTCTCAATCTTTCTCGTTTTATTTTATGGAAGTGATCAATGTAAGTGCACTTGTCCTAGCGCCACCACGACGGTTTTTATAATGCAAATAACTCGAAAATGTATGCTTTGGTGTACTTTTACAGAGTTTTGCAATATGTATATAGCCTACCTGTATGTATCAAAATGTATAACTTTCAGCAGCGTTCGCCACGGTCGGAGGTATAAATGCTCAGTGTAGTGTGTTTCATTTTTGTAACTTAAAGGCTTCAGAAAACATACAAGACACATTTTTAGGAAAAGTCATAGGAAGAGAAGCTTGTAGGTTTTACCTAAACAGAGTTATTTGCATTATAAAAACCATTGTGGCGGCTCTAGGACAGGTGCACTTACATTGATCACTTCCATAAAATAAAACGAGAAATTGGAGAAGATTGAAAAAAAAAAAAATTAGGGGACTGATCACAGATGTATAGAGTGTGCCAGGGCTGACGTCAAAACCCGGAAGTTTAGCATCGCGCTGGTTCCCGGAAGAGAAAGTGAATGTGATTTTGCATTGCATTTTGGATTATGTCAGAAAATAAACTCTGTGGCTAACACAAGTTTATGATACTTACAGGTTTTGTTCAGCGAGATAATCTTCACATATACCTTTCATACCGCATTTGAAGCTTAAATGCGATCGCCAGAAGTAAAAAGCTAATGTTAGGCTTTAACAGACTACATGACTACTCCACGGTCATGATTCTTGATTCTTGACGTCACCGCCACTAAGCTTTATTTTAAAAACATTGTATAATGGGGAAATCGGATTGTTTAAGCTAAATAAGAAGCTGTAATGGCAGACTGCCAGCACTCTCGCCTGTTCAGGGGTGACGACGTTTAATGTCCCCAACAGGGTTTGTAGTCGTATTGAGCAACTTGTTAGCAACCGCCTTTTTTACGACACATAAAAGCTTCAAAATTCACAAATAGGGTATTTACTGATGTGTTTTATGTCGCAGAACAAAACCTGAAACTCGCTTAAGCTTTTGTTAACCACAGACCTTATTTGAGGCATTTTACCAAAATCCCATTCAAAAAACATATTGACTTTTAGACAAGAGAACCAGAAGTGCTAAAAGCGCTAACGGAGTTCCGGTTTTACTGGCACACTATATTTTCTCTGTGTGTTTTTACATCTATTGTTGCTTTTAATTTGCAGCTATACTTTTAATGAAGCTGACATGTCATGACAGTCAAGTCGAGGATTAGCTCCATCTATGATCAAAAAAGGTTCAATAGACAATAACAGACACCTAAAAGACAGTTCTGCCAGTGCTTTTACACACTCACAACTGTCATGTAATGCTAAAATAATATGTAGATCATATAATTAATAAAAAAAAACATTAACTATTAAAAAACAAATTAAAATGTAATAAAAATAAGATCTTTTTTTACAACAATAAAGCCAAAATCAAACTAATAAAAAAAAACTATAATAAAATGAAACTGAGGCATTAAAAAAAATTGTATATGTACACCAAACCACATGAATATGTGATTGCCCTCCTATCCCCACCCCACTCTGTTTCCAATTGGCTAGCAAATCTACAGCCAACTAAGGTCAACTGACACCAGCCATATAAGGAGTGGATCCAAGAGAAGGAGAGGGACACACCCAGAGAGACACAGAGACAGAGTCAGACAGAAAGCAAATCTCAGAGTAAATTAGTAAATAATGGCATGCCTCTTCATTGAGGATCCTGTGGATGAGGAGGCTCAAATTGTCCAGAGGGCCTTCCAACCACCAGCCCGAAGGGTCTTCCAGGACAGGACCAACCCATTGATACAGACAGACTCCTATCTGTGGGAGAGGTACCGGTTCAGCAGGCAAAGCATAGTGTATCTATGCAGTTTGTTGGAACCACACATTATAAAGGTCACACGCCACAGCCAGTCTCTGACCACTGTGCAGTCAGTCTGTATTGTATAGTGTTGGTGATGCTGAGAGGCTAAGTAAGGCAACTGTTTGCAGAGAGCTACAAAGGGTGTATTTTCTATTCATTTTGATTATTTCTAGCATCACCATACATCATGCATAGGGCTTGAGATGGATGTGCACATGTGTCGGCGTCTGTAGTTGCCTGTTTGTGCTCTCCCTAACCCGCGATTTTAAACTGATTTATTTTAGCTTTGGAGTGACTTTTAAGCTATCTGCTTGGGCATCAGTTGTTTCTATTTTTGTTTTTATTTATGTCTTTTAATCGGACATTATTTTAATCACTGGATGTCCAAGCATTAGGGGTTTTAACAGCCAGACATGGCCTCCTTGACAGGCGGGAAAACTTCCGCCAGCTGACAGCACACCGATAGCCGATATCTATGGCTACATCTATGCACGCCGATGTGGACCCCTAGCTTGTAAAAGCAGACAAAAAGATTTCATCAGTCGGCCTCGGCGTCTAACCGTGCTGTGGCTCCCTCTCCACCGGCCGGTGGTACTCCTGCGGTGCCCTGCACGGATGGATCCGCGTCTTCCTTGCTGGCACCTGTTGTGGACTGGAGTGCACACCGACCATCGACTCCCATCGCAGGCATCAGCTTCCATGGCGCGTCAGAAGCTCCTAAAGGAGGCTGTACGGAGATGCTCCGGGGGACTCCTCTCCCACAGCCGTGATGGCGCTGCTCCTGCCGGGGCTGGGACCGCTGAGTCGCCGCAGCTCCTGCCTCCCCGGTCACGCAGCATGGACCGTCCACCTGCCTCATGTGGGTCCCCCAAACCCCATCGTGTTCCTCTTCGTCCTCTTTTCCCTCCTTCCACCGTGTTGTTTGGAGACAGCATCATCAGGAATATTTGTTTTTTCAAGGCCACAACTCACTGCTTTCCTGGAGCCACAGGTCCGGTCATCCTTGACAAACTTCCAGAACTGCTTCATTCACTCCCTTCCTCCAAAATGGTTGTTGTTGCTCTTTTTAACCTTTTAAAAAACTGTGGTATGTCAGTTTTTATCAGCTGTCCCCTGCCAACACTGCCCCGTGGGGCAGAACACTTCAGTCGGCTCCTCTCCCTCAATTCATGGGTCCAGGCTACCTGTAGCACTTACGGTTTCACTTTTATTGAACCTATTAAAAACCTATTTTGGAACTGGTCCTCTTTTTACAGGGCTGACGGGCTTCACCCGAGCAGGCTGGGCAGCCGCATGTTAGCGGCTAACATTCAGCACGCTGTTCAGTGTGCCCCATGTGACTGACGTACATTGGAAGCACACACCCCCCTGCTTTCCTCTCTGGTTCATCCCCAACCCACTCCCACATCCATATCCATCCCAGTCAGAATTTCAAACAGATTTAACAAACCAACTTCACCATGGATCAATAGCAACCCCAAAAACATAGTTCCCCTCACACCTGCTCCACACTCACCACATTGTGATGACGAGCGCACGTTCGGCACAGACATTAACCTGGCCGTGCTGAACGTGCGCTCTCTTTTAAATAAAACTTTTATCATAAATGACCTGATTTTAGATAACAAGTTGGACAGTATTCTTTTAACAGAGACATGGCTTGGCACTGACGCACCTGTTGTTCTCACCGAGGCCTGCCCACCAAATTTTAATTTTTTATTTTCTACTAGGGGGGGTAAAAAAGGAGGCAGAACTGCTTCAGTCACTAAAAATTCACTGCACTCTACTGAAGTTTCTTTTAACAGCTACTCATCATTTGAGTATCATGCCTTTGTTTTTAGCAGTCCTCCTATTCTTTGCATCACAGTTTACAGACCAGCCCACCATTCCACCTCTTTTATCACTGATTTTTCAGAACTATTAACAATCATACACACCACCTATAACAGAATTTTAATAACTGGTGATTTTAATTTACATGTTGATAATACCTCGGATACAATGTCCAGAGAATTTTTAAACCTTTTAAGCTGCATGGATTTTAAACAGCACGTCACACAGCCAACTCACAACAGAGGACACATCCTGGACCTGGTCATAACCTATGGCCTGTCCACTGGTGTGTCCTCTGTTGTTGACCTGGCTGTGTCTGACCACTACTGTGTGTATTTTAACATCACCAGTTTCAGCCATCAGGAGGCCCCGGTGAGAACGGTGAGGAAATGCTACCTAACTTCTGAAGTGGCTGCAAATTTTATCCAGATTTTACAGAGCACTCCTGCTGAAATTTTACCTGCACCCTGTGATTTTATTGTGGACAATTTTAACAGTAAATTAAAGTCAACACTTGACTCAGTGGCTCCACTTTTAACCAAAACCATAAAAACAAAACCTACACCCCTGTGGAGAAATGATTATATCAAAAGACTGAAAAGAAAATGCAGGAGTGCAGAGAGGAGGTGGAGAAAAACCAAATTGACAGTTCATTTTGAAATATTACGTGAACAACTCAAATCCTACAATAAAACACTCAAACAGGCAAGAATATCCCACTTTTCAAAACTCATTTCCGATCATAAAAACAACCCCAAATTTCTTTTCTCCACTTTCGATCTTTTAACCAGCACCAATTTTAATAAATCATCCAACATATCAACAGATGCCGTCTGTGAGGACTTTGCAGACCACTTCAGAAGTAAAATCAATGATATCAGGTCTAGTCTTTTATCCCAACAGAATGTAATTTTTAACACACCTGGATCATTGCTTTTACCTAAGGAAACACTGGAGAGTTTTGTCCTGGTTGATGCAAGGACACTTGGTCAAGTTTTCTCCCAAGTAAAGCCCACAACCTGCCTTTTAGATCCGATTCCCACATCACTTTTAAAAACATTTTATGGATTCTTTGAGGAACAGATTTTAAACATAGTAAATTACTCTCTTCAGACGGGTGTCTTCCCCGCTGCCTTCAAAACAGCGGTGGCGAATCCCCTTCTGAAGAAGAGTAATTTAGATCCCAACATTTTTAATAATTACCAACCTGTATTCAACTTACTGTTTTTAAGTAAGATTTTAGAAAATCTGGTTTTTAACCAAGTAAATGATTTTTTAAAAAGAAACAGTATTTTAGAAAAATATCAATCTGGTTTTAGGATGAACCACAGTACAGGATCCTGAGGTCCTCCGGCACCAGCCTTTGAATCATTCCAAGAGTTAGAACAAAAATCCATGGGGAGGCTGCATTCAGCCATTATGGCCCTCACTTATGGAACAGCCTGCCAGAGAACATCAGGACTGCAGAGACTGTTGATGTTTTTAAAAGGAGGCTCAAGACTCACCTTTTTAATTTAGCTTTTAACTGATTTCTTTTACTCTTAATTCTTCTATTATATGTTATTTTTACTTTCTAATGCTTTTAAATGATTTATTTTTATTCTTTATGCATTTTAGTTTCTAAATCTTCATTTATTGATTTATTATTATTATTAATATTATTTTAGTCTTTAATTTTTCCTAATCTTACATTTTTATGCATTTTATCATTATTTTATCTCATACTTGTTTTATCTTATCATATTGCCTTTTAGTCTTTTAGTCTTTTAGTTTTTAGCTCCAGTGTTTCCTCATGGGGGGCCTCCACACTGACTGTGTTTACGAGGTCTTTAGTATCCCGGTTTTGATTGGGTTTTTTAAGTATCCCGTTTTTGTGTTTGTGCATGTAAACACCATATCCCGAATTCAGAAACTGGGTTATTTTCCCGGTTTCAAGAAACCCGGTTTTGCCACCTGGAGTACTCCAATAGAAGCCGGGATACTGGAGCATGTATACGCCTTATCCCGGTCACTGATGGCTGCCCGCCGTGTGCGCAGGCACCAGAGTGACGCACCACATATACAAGCAACATGGCGGCAACAAGAGCTTCCCATTTTTGGAGCGACGAAGAGACTGAATTTTGGCTGAAAACGATGAAAGAACTCAACATAACTACATGTTTAGACGGCAGAAGACACAGAAATGCCGACCTATTCAAGTCTGTTGCAGACAAGCTACGTGACGCTGGTTTTCCACCTCGCACCGCTGAACAAGTTAGGTTGAGGTGGAAAATTTTGAAGAAGCACTACTACTTAGCCAAGCGTCAGAACCAGAAAAGTGGCTCTGATCCAGCAACCTTCAAATTTTTCAAAACACTGGACGAGATGTTAGGTCACCGTCCTCTGGCAAAAGCAGCCAGCAGTGGTGTTGACATCGGCTTCTCAAATGCAGCAGAGCCTCAACAGGGAGGTGCTTTATACCCAGGTGAGTTATTTAGCTAATGTTAGCACTTAACATAATGTTAATTTATACTTTCCCTGCTCATCTCAGAGAGAAATGCTTTTTTACTTCACAGCTATAAGGCAGCACTGATAAGATTACACTTATTCATTCACTTCAGGTCTAGTGACAATCATTTATCTTCTTATCTTGAATGAATCTTCCTACCTTTTAAGCTCAAAAGAACTATTTGATACACATGATTCTCTCATGACAACAATACTGTACTATACAAATCCAAGCTTTACTCTAGATTGAAGTACCCAAAACTATTTAAAACGCGTTACTGGTATTTATCATGTATACAGGGATATGAATAACCGGGTTTCTCTGTGTTCCATGTAAACATCATATCCCAGATAAGCTCAAAGCCGGGATAAGCCTCAAACTGGGATACTAAAAACCTTGTAAACACAGTCACTGAGAGGTGTGTCTGGTCTGCCCGCGGGGACGTCGCCCTGGAGATCCCTCAGGCCCAGAGGACTGGGGGGCTCTGCACCATGTGTGGAGTCCACCCCAGTCTGTCTGGGTCGGGGTGGTCTCTATAGCGGCGTTCCCTGTGGCTGTCGGCTCTGGCGCCTCTCAGTGTGGATGGCTCCCCATAGGTGGTTCTTTCCTCACCTGGTTCCTCAGTGCCCAGCCATATTATTGACTATATTGACTGTGTGTGTGTGTGTATGTTTATATGTGGGGGTGGGAGGGGCGGGTTTTCAATATGTATGTATGTATTATTTTTGTTTGTTTTTATTCTGTGAAGCACTTTGTGCTGCATTTTTAATGTATGAAAAGTGCTATACAAATAAAGTTTGATTTGATTTGATTTGATTTTGAGATGATGACATTAACATATGGTTATCTTTTATATTTATGAATTAACCATGACACAAAGCAAACACATTACAGGTAAGAGCAGTCTACCTCGCCTTGAAACAGTTTCTTAACATCTTTATCAACTTCCCTGGACATCATGATACCCAGAGGATCAAGGAGGCATTCTATGCAATTGCAGGTATGTGACATTCAATTGCATGTGATGGAAAATAGAAAGTGGCCGACAGGTTGATACAGTATGTCACACTTTCATCCTCTCACATAGGCTTCCCCAGTGTCCTTGGGTGCACTGATTGCACCCATGTCCGCATCCAGGCCCCACCCAGACCTGTGGAGAGGGACTATGTGGACCGGAGGAATCTCCACAGCCTGAATGTGCAGGTATGTAGCCTACTAGTGGAGCCAGATGTCCCAACACTGGTAGTGTCAAGTGTCATTGATTGTCACCCCACATGCTGACAGATGACCTGTGATGCAAACTACCTCATCACCAGCACTGAGGCAAAATGCCCTGGAGGTGCCCATGATGCCAGAATCTTCAGGGCATCCCCTTTGGCACAGAGGCTTGCACAAAGTAAGAGAATGTTAAGAAATCAGCCTTCATTATGTCTCAACACTAATGTGGAGAGGGTCTGTGATTTACCTAACTCAAAAGAATGTCACGTACATCACATTCACTCCTTTTGCACCCTGCAGGGGAATTTGAGGGAGTCCTACTTGGGAACAGAAGCTACCCATGTCTCCCATACCTGCTGACCCCCTACACTGAGCCAGGGACTGATCCAGAGGAGGCCTTCAACCGTACCCTCAACACCACCAGGGCACGGATTGAAATGGTTTTTGGCCAGCTAAAATACAGGTTCAGAACTCAACAGTTCTCAGGCCACATTGCGCAGCCTCAAATTCAATATTATAGCCTTCAAGACAATACTGCCCAGACAGCCCTACAGTTTTGCATGTCTTCTTACTTCAATCCCTGCAGGTTCCAGTGCCTGAAATACCTCAGGGTTGCTCCTGACCAGGCGTGCGATATTACAGTTGCCTGTGCCATCCTCCACAATATTGCCACAATCCGGAAGGAGAGGCCACCTGAGGTTGTCCCAGAGGAGAGATGGGAGGACCCCGACCCGGTCCCAGGACCCCTAGACGGGAGGATCGTGAGGGACCTGTATAGGGACACACATTTCAACTAATCCCCAATTACTTTCTGTTCAAATATAATTTTATGTATTTCTAAATTGTGAAAAAATAAATGTGCCATTTAGAACATGTGTGCCTAGGTTGTTTGAATGACACCTGAAACCTATGAATGTAGAGAATTTTAGGGTAGATATTGTTAAAAAAAATGGATATATCACAAGTCACTGACAGATAAATGTTTCACCTTCAACAATAGTAAATGTTTGATAGTTTGTGTCTGAAAGCAACCGGTCTCTTCCATTTTCCACCAGCATTTGGCTGGTGGCGGGTGCCAATTTCCATTAATTTTAGGCATGAACTGAGGGGCTTTGGGTTCTATATAGAGCCATGCAATTATGTTTCTAAACTAATTAATCTTTTTTTCACACTGTAGAGACAGGACACAGTAGACTAAGTTGACTGAAAAAAACATTTAATTTATGATGGGTCACGCTGGTCAGCCTGTGGAGACAGAATGGACAATTACATATAGTAAAGACAATTACCTTTTACTGTGCATTTGAATTCACACTTACATCTTTTTCCATCTTCTTGATTTCAAGTTTAATCTTCTTTATTTTAAATGTCTTGTATTCTGTGGCATAACTTAAGTACTGCTTATAAATGGTGCGGATGTCCTATGATGAGGAAATGTGTCAGTGCAGCCAAATATGCAGTTGTTAAGGTGGGTAAAAGGGAACGGCTACTCACTTCACTCCTGCCAGATGTGGTAGCAGTCCTTCCAGCTGGGGTAGTCTCCTGCAGCAGGGTGTGTGGTTCCTTATTAAGGTGATTTTGTCATTGCAAACACAACTAGTACATGTACATTTAATAATCAGGCTTACATCTTGGAGTTCGCTGTCTCTGGCAGAAACAGTCTCCTCATCATCATCATCATCATTTGAATGGCTGGGGCCTTCTCCCTGCAAATAGAGGAACAGCAGTTATCGGAGCAGAGGTAGGGGTTTGACTGCATGTAGTGCAGTGTTTCAACAGGTTGGGACCTACTGAATCGTCTTCCGGCCCGACTGCCTCCTCAGGCCCAGGTAGGACTGGAGGATCCAGAAGATTTCTTTGATCCCCTACCACTGACAGAAAGACAGCTGTAGAGTTAGTTATAACAACTGAGGGGCTGTCACCAGCCGAGGGGCATTGATGGACAATACCTTCAACATATGGGACCCGGATCTCTGGGGCCACAGGGTTGGAGGAGCTCCGCCCCTGGATCCCATCGATCTTGGGCCCCTTATTGAGACTGAGGGCCAGGGTCTCTGCTGAAGTAAACTCCTCAGGTGGGGGTCCCCCACCAGTAGCCATCATAGCAGTTTTTTTCCTGGTAGCTGCAAGGTACAGAGTCACAGCTTTACACCTATATTGACTGATACATTTCACATTTCATTTTGGAGCACTTACCATTCAACAGGATATTCTTATATTTGATCTTCACCTGCTGCCAAGTCCTCCTCTGGCTACTGAGATTGCTTCTGTTGAGACATAACAGTGAGGGATGAAGATGGGACACACACCATTGTGGTCTGTCTGTTCCTCATCCTATAGCACATTCCATACATTTAAGGGGGTTTTCCTTATTTTGATATAATAAGGGATAGAACTTACACCTGACGATGAGAAATAGATAATTGATTCACTATTACTTGCATTCACTTAACAGATTTCCTCATCTCCACTGAATTGATGGATTTGCTAAATGTCATTTTCTACAATCAATAGATAAATGTCATGTGATTATTTCCTATAAACTGATCATTTCGGAAATGTCATAATCTACACTCAATTATGTGATAAATGCGATGATTCACATAAAATAGTTTGATTAAATGCAGCATCTGAAATTTACATAGCAATCAGTAGATAAATGTGATAAATAGTCTATCACTAAAATTAATTTACTCATTTAGTGAATTTCATTAGGCACACTTAAATTGTTATATTTAATTGGTGTTCTTACCTACATATATTTTGTCCCTTTGATGCGGGATTTATATAACATGATATTATGCTGAAATGCTGAATTTTCTTTGTCACTTACGCATTTAGTCTGCCGGCAATATTCTGCCACGCCACCTCCCTTGCTTTATTGGTCGTTGCCATACTGCCTTTTTTTGTAATTATATCTTTGTAATTGTCATACAGTTCCATAAGGAGTGTTTGCTCCGCTGCTGAAAATGCCTCGTAATTATGAGATCAGGAAAGTTGCCACATTAGCCACTGCTTCACACAGAACCACATACTGCACATCCACGAAGGGGGGTCGGAACTACTGTAACCAGCTGCCACTCAGGTGGTGTCAGGGGCGGGCTGGCCATAGGGAGGTTCGGGAGTATTCCGGCCGGTCTGTTCCAGGCCGAACCGGCCGGTGGTTGGAACGTTTTTTACCCCATAAAACGCAGCCGCGGTTGACCGCAGCAGCCTGCCCTCACAGCCGCAGGTGGCAGTGGCACAGAGTGGAACATCAGACTGGGTCAGTCTAATATTTTGCATATTAAGGGGGGATACGAGCGGTTAGCAAGCACTGCCTACATGGTCCTATCATCCAAGACGGGTCGGGCCGGCCCAACAAACCCGGTTCAGACCGAAAAAATATGCAAATGACTCGGGCCGGGTCGGACCTCAGGCTTCCTCAGCGCATAAGTCACGCACATACTTATTATCATTTTTCTTCCATATACAGTGCGCACTGTTGTAACATCTCCTTGCTTAGTGTAATATTAATGTGCCAGCCCAGCTGGATCTGTAAGCGTTTGAGCGCTAAGAAGAGTGTTAAAAGTGGGTCAGCTCGATCTTACAACTCCTTCTTAGTGAAAGATCTTCTTAAGCTAAGAGCGATCTGGGAAACGCGACCATTATCATGTCAACATACAGGGAAAATGTGTCCAGAGTTTATGACATTTACCAGGAGAGCTAGAGCCATTGGACTAAAGCCGATGTTATTACTGCTGTAGCATGATGTTATTAGGCTAAATACTAGGCTACATTTCTAACAGTGTCTGAGTTTTGTGTATATTGTGTTTATACAGTATGTTTATACAGTATATACAGTATATATATACTGTGTGTGTGTATATATATATATATATATATATATATATATATATATATATATATATATATATACAGTACAGGCCAAAAGTTTGGACACACCTTCTCATTCAATGCGTTTTCTTTATTTTCATGACTATTTACATTGTAGATTCTCACTGAAGGCATCAAAACTATGAATGAACACATGTGGAGTTATGTACTTAACAAAAAAAAGGTGAAATAACTGAAAACATGTTTTATATTCTAGTTTCTTCAAAATAGCCACCCCTTGCTCTGATTACTGCTTTGCACACTCTTGGCATTCTCTCCATGAGCTTCAAGAGGTAGTCACCTGAAATGGTTTCCACTTCACAGGTGTGCCTTATCAGGGTTAATTAGTGGAATTTCTTGCTTTATCAATGGGGTTGGGACCATCAGTTGTGTTGTGCAGAAGTCAGGTTAATACACAGCCGACAGCCCTATTGGACAACTGTTAAAATTCATATTATGGCAAGAACCAATCAGCTAACTAAAGAAAAACGAGTGGCCATCATTACTTTAAGAAATGAAGGTCAGTCAGTCCGGAAAATTGCAAAAACTTTAAATGTGTCCCCAAGTGGAGTCGCAAAAACCATCAAGCGCTACAACGAAACTGGCACACATGAGGACCGACCCAGGAAAGGAAGACCAAGAGTTACCTCTGCTTCTGAGGTTAAGTTCATCCGAGTCACCAGCCTCAGAAATCACAAGTTAACAGCAGCTCAGATCAGAGACCAGATGAATGCCACACAGAGTTCTAGCAGCAGACCCATCTCTAGAACAACTGTTAAGAGGAGACTGCGCGAATCAGGCCTTCATGGTCAAATAGCTGCTAGGAAACCACTGCTAAGGAGAGGCAACAAGCAGAAGAGATTTGTTTGGGCCAAGAAACACAAGGAATGGACATAAGACCAGTGGAAATCTGTGCTTTGGTCTGATGAGTCCAAATTTGAGATCTTTGGTTCCAACCGCCGTGTCTTTGTGAGACGCAGAAAAGGGTGAACGGATGGATTCCACATGCCTGGTTCCCACTGTGAAGCATGGAGGAGGAGGTGTGATGGTGTGGGGGTGTTTTGCTGGTGACACTGTTGGGGATTTATTCAAAATTGAAGGCACACTGAACCAGCATGGGTACCACAGCATCCTGCAGCGACATGCCATCCCATCCGGTTTGCGTTTAGTTGGACGATCGTTTATTTTTCAACAGGACAATGACTCCAAACACACCTCCAGGCTGTGTAAGGGCTATTTGACCAAGAAGGAGAGTGATAGAGTGCTGCGGCAGATGACCTGGCCTCCACAGTCACCGGACCTGAACCCAGTCGAGATGGTTTGGGGTGAGCAGGGGCCAACAAGTGCTAAACACCTCTGGGAACTCCTTCAAGACTGTTGGAAAACCATTTCAGGTGACTACCTCTTGAAGCTCATCGAAAGAATGCCAAGAGTGTGCAAAGCAGTAATCAGAGCAAAGGGTGGCTATTTTGAAGAAACTAGAATATAAAACATGTTTTCAGTTATTTCACCTTTTTTTGTTAAGTACATAACTCCACATGTGTTCATTCATAGTTTTGATGCCTTCAGTGAGAATCTACAATGTAAATAGTCATGAAAATAAAGAAAACGCATTGAATGAGAAGGTGTGTCCAAACTTTTGGCCTGTACTGTATATCCCACTGGGGTTGAGGTGAATAAAAGAACTGTGTTGTGACCTAAATAACATGCTCTTGCTATCTGCAGAAAGTATTAAAGCATGAAATCCCGCATTTTTAATGTACGAAAGCATCCTGTATCATAACTACATGTGTGCCGTTTGTAACAAACCAAACCGCGTGAAAATCAGTTGAAAATTCAGTGAGTTATTCTATTTTACTTGTGCATTTACAGCTCCTTCCTCAATGGAAGTGAATGCACTGTGGAGGTAAAGCGAGACCCATCCAAGATGGCGGCCGGCTAGGATGTTGGCTCCAATATGCAGTGGCAGTCAATGCGGCATCTATGTATATATGTCTATGGCTGAGTCATGAACGAGCTAGAAGACGCGTCACAACAAGCAGAAGACACAAACGTAAGTTTTATTCATTCTTTTTCTTTTCTCTTACTTCTGCGTCTTTCAGGATGTATTCTTTCATGTTGAATTTGTAAGCACATAATGTTAAACTGTAGGAAGAGAGCTAGCTGTATTGTGTATTTTTGAAATGGTAACGTTAGCTTCAGGTTGATGTAACGTTAACTTAGCTTAACGTAATGCTAAGTCAATACATAGAATTCAATTGTAGTAATGAGTTTTTTATATATATATATAAATGTGTTAATCATATAATCGATTCTTAACATAAATTATTTCAGGAAATGGACAAAGTCAAGGAGTACGACAAGCTAAAAAAAGATCTTGAAAATGGTAAGGACTGTTTTATCATGCTAAGGTCGCTTATGCTGATATTTGTAATATTTAACTTGTGCATTTTTGCTGTAGCGTGAGAATTTGAGCGAGAGCAAAACCGTGCTGTTACAGAGCTGTAAAGCCACTTACCGGGGATATTGTCAAATTGCATGTCATTGGAGCCCTGTTTGGCAGTGTTTGATTTCCCGCTCCTGCTGGATTGTTGAGCATGACAACAGGGCTTACTCATCACTAAAAATATTACTCCGCCAAGCAACATTGTATCCATCTCCATGGCAACCATTGTACACAACATTTTTTTTTTTTTTAGAAAAGTTATTTATTACTCATGAAAATAAATCACAAACCACATTGACCTCCTGTAGGGTGTTCCTGTCAGCTGCCCAAGTCACATTTATAGAACAATTAAATCAACATTTTTTTTAGTATATATGTGTGTACAAAGTTGGTGAGACTTTTTTGCAACGTTTGGGCTTTAAATATTCTGGAGTAACTGAAATGTTTGGCTTTCTACATCAGCTCTGTCGGTGACACGGCACTTTAACTTAAAACTTATGCAGACCTCGATAAAACATTAACGTCAGCTCAGAGTTCACTCATCTGGGACTAGAAAATCCTTTCTGTCCGCAAGCACTGTCACTGTCGTGCTCAAATGACGTTCAAGCACACCCTCTCGGGTAATATTGCTTAAATCCCGCCCGCTCTCGGTGCATCCCACAAGTCATGTCTGTCCTCCTGGCGAGAGTGATGTACAGATTGTAAAGCCCCCTGACACAAATGTAGTTTGTAATTTTAGGCTATATAAATAAAATTTGATTTGATTTATGGAATTCTCTACCTCTTGTGATTTCATTTCAAGGGTTGATAACTCAGAAAGGCTTCGACGCTAGTATAAAAAGTCTCCTAGCTGCAGACAAACAAGGTAGGCTTGACTATTAAAAGTTTTGCAAAACAAGTACGACACTGTCACTTCTGATATAATGATCTGGTTACCATTCTGGGAAAACACATTTTGACATTTGACATGACAGATTTATTTTACAGCAGTCTGTGGTAGTATTGGAATTCTACCATCTACCATCACATTTCTACCCTGTTTATGTTGCAGATGACTCTGGGAGACCAAATGCATTTTTAAGTAAGGAACACCAAAATTATATCATGTTTAAGATAACAATGTGATTGTGAAAGTTTGGATCTGTGTTTCTCAATCCTGATCATGGGGACCCACGGCCCTGCATTTTTTTAGATGTTTCCCTCTTCCAGCACACCTGATTCAAATGATCAGCTGAGTCTGATCTCCACTAAATTTGAATCAGATGTGCTGGAAGAGGGAAACATCTCAAACATGCAGGGCAGTGGGTCCCCAGGACCACTTTGCGCGATGGTCAGCTGAAAGGTACATCTATATTACAGGTGCTGCAGAGGCTTTCAGCCAAGCCAAAAAGGCCATAGGGGCTCATGTGAAAAAGAAGCAATTTCCACTCTGCAGGCAAAAGTTGGAGCGTGGAAAATTACTTTCATATCTCTGGACTTGGCAATGGCTGTCGAGTACATCCATGCACAAAGGATCATTCACCAAGATATAAAGCCAGCAAATGTCATGGTAACATATTTGTCATGTCTTTTACTTTTTGTCATTCTCTTTGGTAATTTTCTCAGAATGGTTTTTAAATTCTTTAGTTTTAGTTCAACCTCATCAAGTCATTTGTCCACATCATAAACCAATTGTCAAGTTCAAAATGCTTTCACTTATTCATGCAAGGGATTATGTACAACTGTTTGCTACTCCTAAAATATGAATTGCTTTATCATGTTGATCAAATGTCTTACATTGGCTCTGTTAAAGTCTCACCCAAAACATGTTATTTTCTTGTATAAATCATAACATGCAAGAGATGAACATGTCATCATACAATCTGTCAAGCATACTTTCTATAAATTTCCATTAGCTTGCCTGTTGTGTCCAGAGTAGATTAACTGGGTCAAAAGACTACAGACAACAACAATAAGTTGCCCATATATTTAAGTTTGCTGTTTAGTTGGCAATCATGGCTGGGGGATATCTTTCTGGAGGAATTTGTCTAATCAGTGGGCACTGTGGATGATAGAGGGCTCTAATTATCATGAAAGTAATACGAATCATCCTGTGCAGCCACATGGTTTTAACAATTTACTGTATAAAATCTAATGATATTTTGGATAACCTGAACATGGGAACTTTGTCTTACAGGTTCACCAGCTGTCCAAGAGGGCAGTCTTGACAGACTGGGGCATGGCTAACATAAGGGACACTGTCAGTATCCGCCAAGGCAGTCGTCTATCAACGCAAGCAGTAGGGCCAGCTAGTGGCACTGCTCTTTACATGGCCTCTGAATGCATTCTGCACTTTATGGAAGCCTCTGGACAGACAGACATGTGGTCCCTGGGAGCCACATATCTGGAGGTGTTGATAGGGTCTGCTCCATGGTCAGTCAGTAAGCAGCGGGAGCTGGCAATGCTGCTGACTGCCCAAACCCCACCACATGCCCTTGCTCAGCTCGAGCCGAAGTTTGCTTTTCTTGGTGGCCTTTTAAGTTATGATGCCTCCTCAAGGGCTACCGCATCTGAGGTGGTAACTATCCTGAAATCCATCTTTGATCTTGCAAGCCGATATGGCTACAAGTGGTAGTTGGCCTACAATGTTGTCTTGTCTTGCCCTCATAAAAGTGCATTACCTTGTTGTTTTTTAGGATTTCGTTGTGTGTTTGTTTCAAACATTTACAGTGTAAGCAAAAAAACAGTATGAAATTGTTGGTTGGAAAGTTGTTGTCGTATGTGCATTTAGGTTACATTGTTCAATGTTAAAATGTATTTGTAGTTCTTAACTCATTTTTTTTTAATTCATTCTTAAAAATCAGGAACATTTGTTAAGGCTCACAGGGTGACTGTAACAAGAACCACAGGACATTTAATGAAAAGACTCCCGCTCCCCCTTTTGGGAACAGCGGCATTTTTTCTCAACAATGTCTCAAAATGGCTCCTATAGTACCAACAGTAACTTTAACATAGTTAACAGAATGCAAGGATGCCTTTACATTGTTAAAAGAAGTCCATTGTGGTAGCCTCTCGGGCCGCAGGGGTGGAAGTGGTGTGGAGTTTCAGGGGGCAGCATGAACATGGAAGTTTTCAAAGTTTCTGTCATCTTTTCTTCTGTGTCCATTTCTGTTGGTGATGCAGGGGAGGTAGATTCAAAAACTAATGTAATTTCCCAATTTGCTTAGAAAAATAAAAAAAAAAAAATGTACAAAATTTCCAGCAGCTTCTGTGGCTCCTTCGCGTTTTGAAATGGCGGCTTTGTCAGACACCGTACTGATTCCCCTCCATCCCTTCTCTGTGTAATATTTTGTATATTTCATTTGCTTCCTCAAATGTTGGGGGTGTTGGAGTTTCATTGCTGTTCATGGCAGCGGTGAATTCCCGGACCAGCATGAGGTAAGCAGCAAGACAACCATCTGCTGTGCCTGGAAAGCAACTTTTTAGCAAAATGGTGTGGCATATGTCTCTAAACTCCTGGTTTGCCACTTGTAATGCTTCCTCTCTGTCACTGATGAGTTTTTTTGCATGGTCCAAGAGGTCTGCATCAACTGGGCACAGCATGTCAGCATAGCCTGGAATTGTGGGAGAAAAAGTTGTAACATTTTCCCTCAGAATGATAAAAGGAATCCAGTAATTGCAAAGCTTTTTCCCCAAGTGTGCATATAAAGCAGCTCTTCTATGACCTACAATGCTTTAAGTGAAGATATAAGGTCTTTTCTGCCTGCAGATCTAATTGTAGTTTTATATTTTAAAGTGGTATACGGATGTAGTAACATGAACCTAAAACATCTAACAAACAAACAATTGAATAATTCGCTTTTTTTCTTAAGATGCCAATTTGAAGCAATGGTGTTCTCTTGACATTACCAAATGACATTTTCTCTTCTTCATTTTCTCAAGCTAAGGGAAATGTATGTAATTAACCTGCACTGCAAATGACATACCACGAGGTGGCGAGGTGTAGAGAATGTCAGGTTTCCCAAAAGGACCTGGAGCATGGCGCTGCTTGCAGATGTCGTGTGTATTCCAGAGAGTTTGCTCGGTTTTCAGGTCTTCCTGAAGCAGTGGAAGGTGTGTGTACTGCAAGCAGTTTCTATACACAAATAAATTAATGTTATATTTAAATATATTAGTGGCATGTAATCAATCTGAGCATTATTTTGATGCTGCTACCTAAACTATTACTCAAAGAACTTAGATGTGTATAGGGTTGTCCAGTTCTAGGATGCCAGACTCCATCATGGCCTAAACATGTGATTTTGGAAAAAGACAAATTGTTTGTAATGGCATAAAAACAGTAAGATGTTAATTCTAAATGATCATTGAACTTTAATTTAAAGCATTACAATGTAACCAACTGCTTTGAGAAACGTAACGGTGCAAGTTCATACATAGCATGGATACAAAGCAGGTCATATTTCATAGAGGTTAAGTCCCACAACTGGTCTTCCTCTGTGATTCATGGATGTTCCTAAAAGCAACAGGTGGGGATTCCTGCAAATCAAGTAGCAATTGGAGCACCAGGTCTCCTACACCCAGGGTCTAGGGCAAAACTTAGATTCAACATAAAATGAGCTCTTCATCGTTCTCACAGACAATATCAGCACCACAAATTTCAGAAAACAACAGTTAAACAGTTTTTATTAATCTTCAGAGTAAGTCCCAAAATAACTGTGGGAATTAGATTATTATATTATATCTTATTTAGTTTTTCTACATCTTTGACTGGCCTAAGTGTCTGTGGCCCGTTCCCTGAGGTCAAGAGGGAAAGGAGGACATCCGATGAGATAAAGAGGTGATACAGGGTGAATCAGGGTTGTGCCTAGAAAGGATTTATAGCAGTGGGTAGAATCTTACAAGTCATTGTAAATATCTTAAATAATCATTACTGTTGGATGCAAAACACCAGATGTGAGTATAAGAGTATAAAAGTCAAGGCATTCTAACAGTCTTTAGAGAACACTGCCTGAGTCTTCCCTCCATGCTGCATGAATTCAAGAGATCGGATTCATCACATAGTCTGTAATTCTTCAGAGAATTAGCAACTTAAAACTGAAGTACAGAGAATTACCCTTGCATAACTAACAAACAAAAAATTTTCGCAGAAAAGCAAAGCAAACAAAAGACAGACGGCTTACCTAGATTCAGACTTAGAAACAAGAGAAAAAGCAGGGTTTCAAAGAAAAGAGGGATACTTACTCCTAATACTCACTACTGTTTAACAAAATACTCCTCACAGAACGACTCTGTACACGACTACTTAAACAAGGGTTAGCCCCTTTCCCAACTGTTCTGAAATGTGCTCCAGTCATCAAATTCAGATTGGATGAGTTCATTACTTTGAACATAAAATGTCTTGTTTTTGTATCGTTTTAAAGTGAATATGAAGGTCATGAAAGGACATAAGAAGCATTGGATTTTGGTATTTACACTTTACAAAGCATAAGCACAATTTTTTGAGGAACTTTGTAAAATTTTGAAGGGTATTATTTATGTTCAATTGCAAATTAATTAGCTTTGATACCTCAAATGTTGTCAGCCACTTCTTGATCCATGTCCGCTTTAAAATGCTGTTGAAGCTTTCAGCTGTCTAAACCACACACACCCAAAAAAAGGCATAACTTTTTTGAATGTCATCAGTGCTGGTCTAGAAATATTTGTTTAAAAACTTGCCTGGTTGTGGACAGATGTCCCCATTCTGAAGCACTGCCGTGCCTGGTTTCCCAGCTCTCGCATGTGAAATGCAATCTGCATTTGACCAACAACAAGGTTCTCCTTTCCTTTGTCACTTCGAATCAACAAAGGACAGCCTAAGAAAATAAATTGAAAATCTTTTGTATGTGACTACATCAAAAAACATCTGTTATCAAAATGTAACCTTTTTCTCCCTATTTAATAGGAATTCCAACCAATTACAAATAATGCAGTGCATACCACCCTGTTCCTGAACAGCATCATAGAAGTATCTAGCCACAACTCTCTGCTTGCGGTTTGAGGTGCCCACCTTCAGCCAAACAACCTTTCTTGAAAATCTGAATCACCAGAAGGAGAAGGTGCACAGTCCACACAAATATATGACTGAATCATTCTGGTTGCACATATGTAGTTATATCCTTACTTCAACAGGGAGTCTATATCAAAACACTGTTCTTCATATAACATTAAATTATTGATTAGTTTAACATCATGATATGGTAAAAGCTTTTTAAAGTCTTTTTCATCATACATACCCATCAATCCCCAAATGTATCCACATACTGAAGAACTTAATTTTGTCATTACCTAAATGGGGAAAATGAGTATGTGTTTGCAATGAGTATTACTAGCGTTACCATCTCAGAGGGGAATCTCTTCAGTTAAAAAGATGAAATTAGTACCATCAATGTGCCAGGTGTCATTTGGGCCACGGCTGATATACTTCTTACGGACGATTTTTTTCTTGCCAGGAGATCTTCTCTGAAGACCACTTGCATCCAGCTCCCTCATTATTCTAGCAACATCATCTCTACAATAACAAGTGGTTATGAATTAAACTCTGAACTAAAATGAGACAGTACTTGGTGACATTAACAGCATAGTATAGAAACCAACCTGTAGCAAGGCTGCACTCCTCTGACATCCCGAACCCGTTTTAGCATGGCTCTGATGCCTTGGTCAGGTGACCACAGTCTCATCTCACTCTGGAAATCACAGACATTATGTGGCATATTTCACACTTTTAATTATCATAAGAGCAAACATTGCCTACACAACTAACAAGTGTTATTATTTAAGCAAGTAGCCCGCATTACAGTTGCTGCCTAAAATATATAATAGATTTATTTTATTGTCAGTACCGGTTTTAAATCTTACCTCCACAGCTCTGTGGATTTCAGTGAGAGGTTGCTGGCAGGCTCTCCGCCTCAACCCTAGGAGACAGTTAACAGTTAAGTGTGACAACCATAGGCTTACTCATCATCTACCTCTTGTACTGATCCTTAATAGCTTACCAGGGAAGTTATGGACATTTTGTTTGTTAAAAGTTTAAAACAGAAGATATAGCTGTATTCTGCTAAAACTAAAATATACTCATGCACAGTGAACTTAACAAGTTTGCCATTATTAGTAATTAGTAAGCTTTGCCATTATTCTTTAGGCTATTTCATTTTATGCAATGCTTACCAACACTGTTAACATGAATTAAGCTGCATAATTGATAGCTTCATACAGCTATAGTTGGAATAAATTAATTATTGTGGATAACTTCTTTCTCTCTTGTTCTTCGCTGACATCTTGAATCAATGTCTGAAAAAGATGTACAATAAGCAAAATGTTATTGCTCAACCAGTGCTACATTTTGAAATAAAACGGACTGCATGCCAGTTAGGGGAGAGTTGGGTAAGATGAGCCACTTTTCATATTCAGGATCACTACATCAAGAAAATTATAGTTTTGTTGCTAACTAACATATCATTTTTTGATTACATTGCATCTTCGGAGGAATCCCTCATCTTTCTCTTTGAAAGTAAAGCTTGGCTGACCATAACCAGCATTGCCTGTTTTCGGGAACATACTTATTGTAATCATAAACATACAGAATCATAATTTAATAATTAGGACACATAACGTTACAGACAAAATACACTCATTAAGTGTATGGGGCAGGTGGCTCAACTTACCCCAAAGCTACCATATTGACTTTATTACTCCCCACAGATAAAATGGTGCACTTTCATACAAGGTATTACTACCTCATGTTGTAACGTTAGCTCATAGATACCACAACTCACGTATAAAACAACATATAACATTATCTACCGCTCTATTGATTGATTTCTCGCCGGCTTTGTTGTAAACAAATGCACATGGCCAGGACGAGGCCAAAAGCGACCGGACTTGCATAGTTCCCCTTTGGTTCACATCAAATAGCTAATGTTCATAGACAGTTTTGAGTCGTGAGAGAAAGAAAAAGAATTAATAAAACTTACATTCATGTCCTGTAGCTGTTTGGAGCGGTTGTTGCGGTCGTTACTGCTGTCTTGTTTTGATGACGTCATTTATTACCGCGATAGATAGATAAATAAATTACTAGTCTGCACCCATAGTGTGCAGACATAAAAATAGTCCGTTGTTATATGAGACTGATTTTTCTGAGGCCGTTTAGTCTGATGACTTTTTTTCTGATGCCGTTTAGTCTGACGACTTTTTTTCTGATCCCATTTAGTCTGATGTCTTTTTTTCTGATGCCTTTTGTTCCGATGACTTTTTTTTCTGAGGCCGTTTAGTCTGACGTCTTTGTTTCTGAGGCCGTTTAGTGTGACGTCTGACAGAGGTTTTCCTGAGACCTTATGTCTTTTCATCTAAGGTCTGACGCTGATGTCCTAAAATGTATGCCGTAGGAACGGGTTGGTGCTAGATTGGGAGTTGGCGTTTAGTAAAACTTCAAGATTACGCCTTAGTTTGGATATTCTTAGCTACCTTGATGGAATACCCCCCAGATCAGCCAATACCAAAATTCAGTTGCTGTAGCCAGGTTTCAGGTCGTAGTGGGCAGTCACTTTGCATATTCATAATGCAATATGTAAAAATCAAATTCAAGTAATTCCTATTAACTGTGGCCAAACAAATCTTTGTTTGTTTTATTCCAGAAAATCCTTATGAAGCCTGTGGAACTATATACAAGATAAGACTCAGTCCAATCTCAGATATGGGATGAACATGATTGTGTGCACTCAGATATAAAGCTATTTGCATAAGACAGACCTTTGGGTACAAACCTTCAGGTCTCCAAATAGCAACAAAGTTTAGAAACAACTTCTCTTCTTTTCGATTTTCACTTATCTCTCATGTAAACTAAACACAAAAAGTAAGGAAATTTGTTTGGTAGATTATTTCTTTGTTGTAACAATGCTTCTTGGCAATAAATGTTATACCATTGGAAAGCCTGTTTATGTCCCTTTTAAATGGTGCCACACATGTCATGACTTGTTTATCATTGTGTTTTTTTTCAATGTATCTTGTCATGGTATGTATATCAATATTATATATCTCCGTTGTGGTATTGGAGATCTGGTTATCTCTAGGTCTTTTGATAATTTTGAGTATTCTCCACAAGTATTACTGTCTCTGTAACTGTTATTTAGTACTAAAAAGAGGCACCTCTAATAGTTTTTTATGGAACATGACGGCCTTTACAGCCTGAGTCCTTCTGGGGAATATAAAAAATCGTGTTTAGATGTATGTATACATGTATACATGTGTATTTTCTGTGATAACTATTATGGCTGATAACTATTTTTGATATGTTTTATTGGTGATAATGCACGTCTGGTGTGCCAGGTCACATGACCAGGGTTTGGGACCTTTAAAGATGGCGTCTCTCTACACATTCATTCATGTAAGCATCTGAGGAAGAACCAACATGGCTCAAAACGTCATGCTTTAAATAAATCATACTTGATTGGAGCTTTTTTACTTGTTTTTTACATGTTAACTTTTTTGGTCTAGCACCCACCCTCATACAGGGTAAGATGTGCGTGTTGTTTTTCCACTTTTGCCACATTTGTAAGGAACATGCATTTGTGGGATGAGCAGCAGAGCTGAGTATGTGGGTTGCGCCCATGAAAAAAATTGCCAAATCTTTCCACTAACAAAAATCACACCATTGGGAAACTCAGAGTTTGGTTTATTAAAAATAAGGAACAGGGAGATGCTTGCAATACCCACAGAGTTTAGCCTCAGGGTGTGGGTGCTGTCTCACTGCGGGGAGAGTTCACAGTCCATTGCATCCCCTATTGTTCCATTGTCATTCTTGTGCTGAAAGAGAGAGGGAAAAAAGACAGAGGAAAAAGGGTTAAGCACACCTATAAAGGCCTCGGTCTGAAATTGCCTTGGGAGACAAGATGTGATCTTTGTTCCCCAACTTAAGGAACTTCATTAGTTGTGAATGTTTAACAAAGTATGACAAGTGGCATCAGTTTGAATCAAATTTGTTTGAAATTGTCTCATGTATTTGGTTGTCTTCTTGATGGGAACTGCCCATTGGTCCGACATCCCATTGTTCCTTCCATATTAAACCCATTGTTCTGAAGTCCTGTTGTTCCGAAATCATCATCATGCCCTGTGGTTAAAGTCTGGTTAGGTTTAGGCACAAAAACCACTTGGTTAGGGTCAGGAAAAGATCATGGTGTGGGTTAAAATGAAAAAGAAAGTGGCAAACACATAAGCCGTGAGCCTGCTTCGCCTCAAGCCTTTCCCAGCTGACCCAGAGCCAGTCACGCGCACAATCAAGGCAGAAATACGCCTGCCGGGAGCCGTTCAGCACCACAGAGAGCTCCCCACACAACCCTGACCCCAGAGTTACTAACAGGAGGTTATGGTGTTTCATTCTCTTCTCTCTATGACACTTGTATCTTGACCAGTAGCCTACTTTTGTTGTGTTTACTGATCCTCAATAGTACACAAATACAGTATAGCCTAGTATAATCACCTATCGGAACAACGGGACATTGGACTAATGGGATGTCGGACCAATGGGCTGTCGGACCAATGACATGGACCCTTCTTGATATGTAATGAGTGTATATGTCCAGCAAGTATAAAGTGTTCCCTAATACTGTATGAATTCAGCCACTATGGGATATGTGGGTAGACAAAAGTGAGTTGTTGTGTGTGGGAAGTAAACTCAGTCACTGCAGGCACATTTTGATGCAGATCAGTTTGCCAAGACCAAAACAGCAAGACTAGGCTCAGAGTGAATGCAATTCCAACCGTCTTTGTGCATCACACTGTGGTCAAAAAGAAGAGTGCCCCTGCACCACAATGCACCCCTGGACCTGTAGCATAATTGTTATTGCCATTGTTTAACTGTAACATTAATGGTCCTCATCCTGCAACACTCCTGACATGAGGCATGTAGCATCACTGCAGTATAATTCCTTAAAATGTTTACTTATATTTCAGTGTTGGGTGCTGTTGTAACTGATCAGCACACTGGGAACCAGCAAATGGGTCTCCCAGCTCTGGTGTATTAATTTGGGCTTATCATAGTGACTGACTGGCATGCCAATACACTTTTGTTATGCTAACTTCAGCATTTGCCTACTGTGTTTCATATGATAGGCCCTCAAATATCTATCCCTATCTTGTATAATTCAAAAAGGTCTAGGCTATTTAATTGTTTTATATCATCACTCTACTATTAATATAAGATGAGGATTTTAATACAGTGGTAACCACTGTCTGTGAATGCGTGAATTGGCCAGATCTGCACTCTGAAGGAGAGCCTGTACAATATCACCAACTATTAAATTTGTAAGTTAATGAACTGTAATAAACTTGAGCTATCTGTGCTTTGATTAGGTGCTATGAAACAAGATGACCCTCTTCCATTATATAATGCCTATTGATATTGTAATGTAATGCCAGTAACTAGTAATATGCAATGTATTACATTTTGAAAATAACTTGCCAAACACTGTATATTATAGATTACATGTTCAATATAATCAATTATATAATTAATGTAAATGCAGTTTAATATATATTAAATAGGATTCCATATCTCTGGAACTATTTGAAACATACCTTGTAAAGTTTTCAGTTTCACCAAGGTCCACTAAGTACTGATCTACAGTGTCCTCTATCACACAGTCGTCCAACAGTATCACTGCTCTTCCACCCCCCAGTCCTCCTTTAGTAGGTTACAAATATACGAGATTACATATCTAATACTGTAAAAGAATATATGTTTAGCATGATTACTTGTATAATACAGTAATATAGTGTGTTTGGTACTTAGAATATTTCCCCATTTAGCCTGGTAAGTTTTCTTTATCAAAATTACTTTTTTTTTTTAAATCTCATTCAAGTCCTAAAACGTCCCTCTCCCTTTGCTATCAATGTAAAAACAGCTGAGCTGTAACATATTATAGACAGTTATAGTCAACAAAATCAAAAAGCCTAAATAACACACACCCATAAACTGTGTTTTTGTTTCATTTCACCATCTCCATTTAACAATCAGGCAGCAATGTTATATTTAACTGATTTAATGTTTAACGTTGGCTCGCAAAAAATCAGGACTGGAAGCACTTTTTCCTCTAATTTCCCAAGGCTATATAAAATGGTTTTAGAGAAGACAATTTAAAACTAACAGGCTGCTCAAGGTTAACATTATGTGTATGTATGTACAGTATCTGCAGTGTTCTAGCCCAATCCTGTTATCTTATGTTAGCATTCCATAAATCTACTAATGTAGTGGGGGATAATCCACTAACACTGTTTAATGCAGATGTTAATTTAAAGAGGCAACAGATAGGATTCGTTTTTGTTTGTTTTTTTTAGCTTGGTGCCATCTAGCGTCAGCGGTGTTGCTTGCACTGTCGCAACGACCAAACTGACTGTGGGGGTCAGAGATAAAATAAAATGTAGGCTGTAAAGCCACCAGCATACCTCTATGTATATGTATAATTAGAAGGTGTGTGGACACTATACTAAATAAATGAGTAAATAGACCAAGCAACAATTATCAGATTTATCTGAAGAAAAAACAAATAGTAATGCAAATTAAAGCTGCAAGCAGCGTTTGGTGGGACCTCGCACTCGCGCCCGTTTCGGCGCCCAGCTTATGTCGTCACTGTGAATTATTTAGAAATATCAAACATGTTGCCACAAACATCAGAAAATCCTTACAGAGCTGAACGTTTTGATGTTTGAATGCTTTCTGTAGCTGTAGGTATGGATAAGTGATGTCATGATATGCAAATTAGATGAGTGAATTTATTCCCATCAGATTCCTCGTCCTTTATTTTGATGTTCAAAATGTTGTTTTACTGAGATGTATGAAATCCAATATGGCCACCGTCTAGTGACGTCACAATATGCAAATTAGATGAGTTAATTTAATCCCATGACAAACTTTGGGTCATGATGAATATTTTTCTCATTTACAGTATGCCTTTATCTCTCACCACCTTCAAGCCACAGCCTTTTGAAATGTTGAAATGAAAATGGAATATTTTCCTCAATAAAGTCTGGCACCTAAAGGGTTAAAATGGAGATTGTGCCCATGTCATGTCTGCATGTAAGATTTAGACACACACACACATCATGTTTCTGTGAGTTTGTGTGTGACAGCGGTTGCCATGGTGATCAAGTAAGTGCACCTGGCAGAAGAGCAGAGAGAGAGAGTGACAGAACACAGAGAGACCTGTTTTAGTGGAGATTTAACTCCTTGAAGAAGTTCTTCCCATTCCCAAACCGCTGGTCCAATCATCAAAATAATGTGATCATGAGAGAGATAAAGTTATACAGAAGATCTGTTTAGCAGCAGTTGAACTGGTATGTGTGCGTCTTTAAAGCCGACACAATAAACGGTGTAGGAGGAGATGTGTTTTTTTTTAAGAGCACGTTTTAGGGGAAATCTTACTTTGAAAGGGCAAATAGCTCACTTCCTGTTGGATTTAGGTCATGGGTGTTAGCGTGTTATTTGTAGGTCGAACACTCCAGTTTTGGTTTGATCTTGATACGACATTCCTACGGGCTGCAGTGGCCAGTTTAGTGCACCTATGTGGCGCTAGAGAGCCCATTTTGGCACTGTAGGAGTTAATAATGTGTGTGTTCTGTTTCAAATGAAGTTTCTGCTGCTGTAATCTGTCCTTTAAAGATTGTGAGACACACAGACCAGAGAACCCTGTGGCTGTGTCTGTGTGTGCAGCCGTTGTCATGGCGATTAATGACTTGCCCGCACCTGTGGCAGACACAGACACGTCAGGAAAGCAGATCACCAAAGGTTGTTTATAAAGGGATTCAACTCCTCGAACAAATGCTTCGCATACCCAAACCGTTGGTCCGAGCAAGAAAATAAAGTGATTTTGAGAGACAGCCACGTCTCGTGAACGCACGTGTCGCGTTTTATATTTCTCGAGTCAAAAATGTGGTCAGGGGAGCGAGTTTAAAATGTGTTGCACCCCAGCTGTTTCCAGAAATTTCTCCTCAGAGTTTACATGGGAGTGAATGAGAAAAAAATCAGCGCTCCCTTCGCTTTGGAGCCACTCAGCAAAAATGTGTACGTGTGAGAGATTCCATGTCAACATATCTGTGAGCAGGACAAATTTTCCTACGTTTTGTGGTATAAATTGTGTCTGTACAGTGAAAATTGTGGCCATGGCAGCGAGTTAAAGACAAAAGTTTTAGACGATTTTTAGAGCCCTCTCCACTCTAGCTCACAGCATTCCGTGCAATACACACCCATTGTAAACTGAGAATTTCTCCACTTTTGCTCATGGTACTTTGAGAGGCACAGATGAAAAACGGTAAAAGATATGAAAAAGATGAAAACATGAGTGAATAGATGAGACCTGTGGCAACATTTGAGAGTTGGAATGGAATCTGTAGCACAAAGTATGGAAACGCTGTAAATGCTAGAAAAAGCCCTAAGATTGGTGTCTTTCTCCCCCCTGCTGCCATTCATTTCCTATGGGACAGCTTTCGAAGATCGCCAGGACGTTTTTCTGACATCTCACCTTATGGAGCCCATAAAATCCAAACTAAGCGAGTAATGAAAAAGTTACGAATAACTTTTGATTAGAACGAGTTGATCTGTCATCTGTGCAAGTTTGAAGCCGATTGGATAAGCGGTGTATGAGCAGTCCTTTGCCTCTAGGCTCGGTCCCTAATAATAAACGCACCAAAAACAATAGGGTCCTCGCCTTTGGCGAGGACTGCTCTGTGAGCAGTCCTCTGCCTGTAGCCTTGGTCCCTAATAAAGAATAATAATAATAAACGGAGCAAAAACAATAGCGTCCTCGCCTTTGGCTCGGTCCCTACCGTTTGCATACAGTCTCTTTAAAAATAAGCGCACTATGTTTATACGCAGGGATGGGCAGTATTTCTATAACTTGTATATAAAATACATTTGAGTATTTTGTAATTTGTATTTGATGAGGCCGAAAAGCAAATGTAATTTGTAACAAAATACTTTTGAGTGGAGTAATTTTGTATTTAAAATACTTAAAGTACTTTCTCCACGAGTCAAAGAACAAAAATAATAGGCTACACATTCTTATAATAATAATAAATACAATACATTTTATTTCTGGGCACCTTTCATGACACTCAAGGTCACCTTACAGTGTAAAATACAAAGTAAAATACAATAAAATACCAAGTACAAGATAATTAAAAATTTTACAACAAACAAACAAACATCAGTTTAAAAAGCAAACAAAACAAACATAAACAAAACCTCTACCCACTCAAAGAGAGAAGGAGAGCCTGAACAGGTGAGTTTTCAGGCTGGATTTAAAGTGTGGTAGTGAATCTATATTTCGAAGGTCGGGGGGGGGAGTGCATTCCAGAGTTGGGTAGCAGAGAGGCTGAATACTCTACCCCCCATGGTAGTGAGGCAAACGGAGGGGACAGTGAGGTAAGTAGAAGAGGAGGATCTGAGGGTGCGAGCAGGTATGGTGATGGGAAGAAGGTCAGAGAGGTACAGAAGGGCGAGGTTGTCAATCAATTTTATTTATAAAGCCCAATATCACAAATCACAATTTGCCTCACAGGGCTTTACAGCATGACATCCCTCTGTTCTTAGGACCCTCACAGTGGATAAGGAACCCCCCCCCCCACCCCCCAAAAAAAAAACCTTTAACGGGGGAAAAAAAACGGTAGAAACCTCAGGAAGAGCAACTGAGGAGGGATCCCTCTTCCAGGACGGACAGATGTGCAATAGATGTCCTACAGAACGGATCAACATAATAAATTAACAGTAATCCGTATGACACAATGAGACAGAAAGAGAGAGAGACAGAGAGAGATGCAGGACAGACGGTAATGACAGTAGTTTACAACAAGGTTGTGGATGGCCTTGTAGCTCAGAAGTATAATCTTATAGTGGATGCAGTAGGTGATGGGGAGCCAATGGAGCTGCTGTAAGATGGATGTGATATGACAGGTGGATGGGGTCCTAGTGATGATACAGGCGGTGGAATTCTGAACCATCTGCAGTTTATGGAGGATTTTCTGGGCAAGACCAAACAGGAGGGAGTTGCAGTAGTCAAGCCAGGAAGTGACAAGACTGAACCAGTATGGCAGCGGTGTGAGGTGTGAGGGAGGGGCATCGGCGGTTGATGTTGCGGAGATAAAAGTAGGCTGACCGGGTTATATTGTTACTGTGGGAGAGAGAGAGAGACAGAGAGACAGAGACAGAGAGAGATGCAGGACCGACGGTAATGACAGTAGCTTACAACAACATTAATGAAAGTAATAATATTATAATTATAGTTCTGGCTACTGTGGTACAATATGTTGAAAGTATATATTAATATCTGATAGTATACATATGTGACAATAATCATATGTGTATAATGACAGTAGAAGTATGACTAATGATAACAGCAGCAGCAGGAGGTTCAAAGTTAGACAGCAAAAAAGTTAACTAGCTACAGTAGCTACAGTATCTTGCTGCTGTTTAGCTATACCGTTGGTGGACAGTTCACAGCACAGCTAGACTAGACTTGCCAGGTATGCTGCTCACGTGGATGGAGATTGTCATACTACATTGTGAGAAAACAAGCACAAATTTGCAATAGCTGCCACCAAATTTGCTAATATCTATTAATGGATGAATCATGGTTGTTCTTTCTGGCATAGTTACTTGTGATCTCTAATTGCAGCATGTAAATTCTGAGCATTTTTGGTGAAGGACATTTTGAGTTATTCACAAAAAGATTTGAATCAGTTAGTATAACACCACCTATAGACAAATCATGGGCATTCTCTCTGGTATAGTTACTCATGGTCTCTAGTTGCAGTATGTAAATTTTGAGCATTTTTGGTGAAGGACTTTTTGAGTTATTCACAAAAAGCTTTGTGGACTGACCGACCGACCAACCAACCAACCGACTGACAGAGTGACCAATAGAGCTGCGGGTCGCTGCTAAAAAGAAAAAGAGAAAGAGAATTTTCTTGATTTGAAAATACAAAATACATGTATTTTATTCTGATGCATTTTCTGGCACCAGTATTTTGTATTTTATTTTGATACATTTATTTGAGGGGTATTTTCAAAATACATTTTGATGTATTTTTGCCCATCTCTGTTTATACGTAAATTGTGTTATACTGCAAATTGATTGTTTTTTTCCTTCAACAACAAATGAGCGTGGTTACATTTGGCCTAGACATGCATGTGGTTGGGCTTAGGAAAAAAAACAGGGTTTGACCTTACAATCTTATGGGAGGTGAACACCGGTGAATGTCAGTAGTGGTTGGACACATGCACCACCCCTCACAGCTACTGTAGTTGGACTTCCGCCTCCTTTAGTTGTTGTCCTGACGCGTTTTCCTTTGATGTCACAGGGTGGCATTAAATGATAATGACGTCGTTGGGATTCACAGGACCACAGATGATTTGTCATTTGTTAAAATCTAAACTGGACAGTCTTTTCCTCTCTGCATGCTCTTTGTCTACGAACAAAGAGAGCAATTTGTCACTCATCTTGACAGGAGGTCATCTCACACCTCAGTGAGATTCAAGTCTCAAAACTTGATTGGACAGGACTTTTACAGTGACATGTGACTCTGATGTCACAGGCATCGGTAGAAGGTCTGCTCCCTTCAGACAAATCTCTCTCTTATTCAGGATCTGCAGAGCAGCCCACACCTCTTTCCTGCTGGGCCTGGAACAGCCCAGATGCTCAGACCTTTGCTCCTTGCCCTGAACCATCAAAGGTGGGGCAATTGATCACAGACTCTCTAACCTGAACCAGAAAGTTAGAGGTGCAAGCACAAGGTTTGCAGCTAGTTTTCCAGCAACAAGTTAGCACCCAGCGTCTAACTCTGCATGGACCCCGAGTGACTGTCTTTATCGGATCAGAACCTTTGGAACAAGGACACAACAAAGACTGCATCTGGAACCACAGCTCTTTTCGACCTTCCTCTGCCGGCTAACAAAGCAGCACACCACCAAGTGACTCTTTCTTTCATCCAGGATCGCTAACATAACAACTGGGCATAGCTTTATCACAGCTTTACAGGCTAAGCAAGACTGTTTAACTTGTATGTGATTTAATGCTGTCATTGAGTTAGTGCTGTGATTGTTTGCAGTTAGGTCATTGGTTGGCTTCGCCAAAGCTAAGTGTTTAATTTGCTAATACTGTTCACAAACAGATTTTTGCACACAACTAAACAATCTCTGCACTAATCCAGACTATTTGCAACACAAATCACATTGACATAGACTCATTAACCCTATGGGCCTTAGGCGTTTTTGGGGTATTTTTACTGCCTTTACTTTTAAGCTCATATCACAGTCATTATAAAGGCTACATCGACATGCAATGTCTTGTTTTTTTTCAGGACAATGTGGGCTAACCAGATTTGCCATCATCCCATGTCCTTCTATGTGCCTGTATTTTATATTAAGTTTTATATCAATGAAAAAAACAAATCTGTGTGACTAAATTTTTACATTTTTACATGTATCTCACCACAACAAGTTGGAAAATTATATATTCATATATTCATATATTCATATGAACCATGATGGTGGGACATTCTGTCACTTCACAGCTGTCCAAAACATGTGGTTTGTGCCAGGCGGACATGATTACCAGTATTTTTTCATTATTGCAAGAAATTCCATTGACTCATTCACAAGTCAAAAATGTGTTTTATCTGAAAGAAAGATGCAATATTTACATCTAAGATAACAGAAAAATAGTCAACCAAGTGCAATGATGTCCTCCAAGACATCCCTCCAATATTTGCCACTTTGTTTGCAGTAAACAAAGTTTGTTGTTGTTTTTCAGTTTCAGTTATATACTGGGGGGGCATTTTGAGCATTGGGGGGGGCATGTCCCCCTCAATGTATATGGTGACTACGGCCCTGTCAGGCATGCATAATTAGGCCTCAGTTGTCTGGGTGCGCAAAGGTGAAGTACGCTGGTCTTGTCATACAAAGTTTGACGAGTGTCAACTGGACAATATGGAGATATTTGCATCTTGAAAGCTGGACTACAAATATGGATAGACAGGGAGAAACACATGCAAGCCTAACACGTGGTAAGATACGATATTCCTCACTATATGAAGTGACTGATAATAAGATCTGTATAATGGGTTGTAAAGAAATTCGTCAGGTTTTTACTTTGTAGACAATTAATCTGGATATATAGCATGATGGGATGACAGCACAATGTGTGTGGTATCATTGGGAAGGTCTGCTCCTGCGCTTTCATGTGATATGCGTGGCATTTCTGTGCGACCCTGCATTCGCGAGTAATCCATCCAAGAGTAATGTGTGTGCAGAACTGTATGAAAGCTCTGTTATACATCATTTTAGTGTAACTTTATCATTTTTTTTCGCTGTGAAAACACTGGACTAGTGCTTGGTCTTGTCGGAAAGCTACAATTCCGCTGTTTCACGTGATATGCATGGTTTCTCGCTATGACGCACAGTCGCGGAGAAAATCAATAGAGAAGAACAGGTGTGAATTTGGATGTACTATGGGTCATTCGGGCCCATAGGGTTGACAAATAGGCTTTCAACAGACCTACACCCAAACAGGCATCTCAAAGTTCCTACTTCTTTTCCTTCATCTTTGTCCTGACCACATGGTCAGACAAACACCTCCCCCAATCTGAGGCCAGCTTTGATTCTGCTATCTTGTAGTTCCCTGTTGTCAGCCATTTTGTTTTGTAGGCCAAACGGTTCTTTGATCACCACACCCGCCTTTGTCTTTCTCTCTCTCTCTCTCTCTCTCTCTCTCTCTCTCTCTCTCTCTCTCTCTCTCTCTCGCGCGCGCGCGCACACACACACACACACACACACACACACACATGTTGGAATAATGTTGGATAATGTTGCACAAGGGGTGAATGACTAGTCAACCTCTGCTGCGTCAAGAACTCTGAAATCCTTCAGGCTTTACTGTTAATTTTGGTTTTTGCCATTAATTTGATTATTAATCAAAACTCCAAATTCAGTGTATTTTATGAGACTGATATCTTAAGCTGGCTATCATTTTTCCCTTTACGGGAATGGTGCCCCACAAGGTGATTTAATGTTAATTAAGTCACATTATTTAACAATTATTAATTATTATTAATAATTATTAATTAATTAATAATAATTATTATTAATTAATTAAGAATATGTATTAATAATTATTAATTAATTATTAATTACATTAATTATTATTTTCAATAGCCAATTGATCCCAACATAACTGGTGCCTCTGTGTGATGCCCTAAAATATTTTGATCACTACATATTTGATGCCTCCGTGTGAAGCCCGAATCTAAATCCCTACAACGTGAGACGTGAAAGGACAGCTTTTGTTGTTGATGTCTAACGCCAGAAACCACAGACTAAGTGCTGGTGTTTGATGACTTCGGAGTGGGACCAGGTTGGTTCCTCTCACAGTATGTTAATGTGCAAATTTTGTCAGTGGCTTCACATTTTTCTTATATGGGTGTGTGTTTTGCACCATATTCACTACAGCAGCTGTAGCAAATATGTGAGTGTATTAATTTCATAATTTGTACTTCGTAATGTATGATTTGTGCACCTGCAGTGAAGAACTGTGTTATATTTGTGGAAGAGTAAATAATCTCTTCACTGTGACTTCAAATTTACTGATACACGGATCAGCCACAGTTGCTGCTTACTGTTATGCTTCCAGTAAAGCTTGAAGGTTCTTTGCCTTCATTAGGATGTGCTTACATGAGAAATGAATGAATCTGATCACAACTGAGACACATACACATTTTAACTAATCTGGTCCCCCTGTATTAACACAAAAAGTTGACAGGTCTGAAGAAAAAATCAAATAAAACTCAGAGCATCTCAATGTCATTCTAAGCATTGACTCGATAACCACGCTTAGTATGACTTCATAGCCCCCTTCATGTTGGTGTCTCTGTCACTGGGGTTAGGCAGTATTACATGTACATGACTCACTATGTCCCTGGGCAATAGGCCTTACCGTAGGTAGAAGAGCTTTCTGACTACTTAATAATTCACTAATCACAAATCAAGACACAGATTTCATACCACATGCTCCAGTTTCATATTCTGTTTTGTTAAAACCTGATATAGGTGATATTGGGCCTCTGAGGAGCTGCATCCCACCCCCTGTCTGCCCCATCCCTCTCTCTGTTGTCTGTCGTTCTCCTGTCCCACCTTTCCATTGTCCCAGCAGACTCTTTGGCCATGGTAATGTGATGCCCAGAGTAGTACAGCATGTTGTCCTGCAGGTTTTGTGTCATACTGAATAAATTGCCCTGAAGCATCTCCTCCTATGCTGTATGATACTTCTCTGATCTCTTGACACTTTGACCGCATGATAAATGCTTCCTCCAGATTAAGGTCAAATGTTCAGACACTTTATTGTGATGATGTTGCAGTTGAAAGCTTTGTGTTGAACTGCTGAGTAATTTGTCAGTGTACACAGATAATAGTTTGCACAATTTTCATTGCAAAGCTGTATCTTACATGTGATGAGGGCTGCAACGAAGTAACTTTCAAATATTAATTAATTATTTTCTTTATAAACTGAGCTCAAAGGAATATGTTTAAATTGAAATCCAGGGCGAATCACTTCAAAGACAAACTATTAAACAAAAAGCAGTAAATCCACACATTACAGCACGTGATAGGTATTTTTACTTGATAAAAGAGTTCATCCCTGCACCCCTGAAAAGAATCAGAAATTAAGGATAATGAATGGATGAATATGTGTTAATCAAACAGTCATCAAGTAGTTTTTAAGTAGTTTTTGACTAGCTTGCTAACAAGTGATCAGTGACCAGAGTTGTAGCCACATGGTTGAATACACTTAGGGCTGTATCTACTAAGATCCCAATTTGCGTGTTCTAATTTGCATGCGCAATCTAGAATTTTTCATGTGGGGCTGAACCGCGGTTTGCGGGTGTTTTACTAAGAGTGATTACGTAAATAACAAGAGGTGCAAACGTGTTGGTGACACCCTATTTAAATGAGGGTTTTGCGTGTTTGCAGCATGGTGAGTTTGGAGAGAAAGCACAAAGTGAAATTCGACCCCATGGAATTAGAGGTGTTGGTAGATGAGGCCAATAAACACGTAAATGAGCTACAGCAAAGAAACCTGACTGTCTCACAAAGTAACGCTATATGGGAAGAAATTTGTGAAAAAGTAAATGCTGTTGGTAAAACGATGTGAAGACTGGATGAAGTGAAAAGAAGATATCAAGGCATCAGAAGAAAAGAAAAATTGGAGTATAATAAAACGTCTGCAAATAAAACAGGTAGGGGCACAGTAGATGAGATGCCTCTGACCAACAGCCAGAGACCGGAGAGGGAGGAGAGGTGAGCATGGCGGGCAAGTTCCACCTACGTAAAAGGAAACACAAATAATACAAATAATACTCAACTGTCACGTTTAAGTTATCTTACATTGGCTATGAATATTCATTTTGTGAAAAATAGGCTATACAATAAAGAATTGTTTAGTTTTGTTTTTTTGCCACTATAAATGTTAGAGCTATAACATAATATATTTTGTGACTGAATCAATGTGTCTTTTAATATGATTTTGCGTGGCTTAACATAATTAGACGTTAATGAGACTGTGTATTTTGTTTGATAATAATGTTTGGAATCTAGAAAGTGGAAAGTTTTTTCAGTAAATGTTGATTTGCTTAACTTTGCAATGCTCTGCAGTTTATTGGGTCACAATAGCACTCGTATTCTAATCTACAGCATTATGTTTAACACTAGGACCGCCACGACGGTCTGACATACCGTTTGGGTTTTTATAATGCAAATAACTCTGTTTAGATAAAACCTATAAGCCTCTCGTCCTATGACTTTTCCTAAAAATGTGTCTTGTATGTTTTCTGAAGCCTTTAAGTTACAAAAATGAAACACACTAGACTTCTGAGCATTTATACCTCCGACCGCAGCACCGGTCACACAGACCGCTGCTGGAAATTATACATTTTGATACATACAGATAGGCTGTACATATTGCAAAACTCTGCTAAAGTACACCAAAGCATACATTTTCATTTCCAAATATGTATTTGAAAACAAATCCATTCATACGGTCAATAAAAAAACATTTTGTTAAAAATAAAAAAAACATATGTAATCTCAACAGTGACTGCGCCAGCCGGCGGGACTGCGGCTGAACCGCTTCCAATGTTCTCCTCCGGCATGGCATTATGCTCCAGCCCGTGTTGCTTGCTTCACACGAGGGTTAAAAATGCGTTCTTTGCATTTTCTATCATCATTTCGATGTCTCCTTCTTGCAACAACACTGAAAAAAGTGTAACATGCAGTTGTTCATTCAAACTCATAACTGTCATTGGAAACAGGATAAAATTATTGATTTGATTGTGTAACTCATTCTTTTTGCATTTTGACACATCAAGTTTGATTTAAACTGAACTAAATAGACGTCCAAAGGACCCAAAACAAAGTTTTTGATTTCTCTCAAAATATATATATTTTTTTCATGACCTGCAGGTAATATTTTTCGTTTGAGTCGAATGTGAATGCGCATTGCTTCCAGTCTGGTAGGTGGGGGTATTGCACCTTTAAGTTGGTTGCCAGCCGCCAATCAAACTAAAAGAAGAAGAAGAAGAACGCGCATTGCACACTGCACAGTTGGAGCACATGTTCAAGTCCAAGTTCCTGAACGTGAGAGCTGTCTTTCGGTCTTTATTTCCTGGGTGGATTTCGTCCAAAAATAAACGTAAGTAGCAAAGCAGTTGCAGATAATCAAAGTTTTAGTATTTTGTGTTGTCAAAATTGCTACTGGTAGCTGGCTATACCGCGTTCCAGGCAGACTCTTCAACCCATAAGTTACGACTTCAAGTCGCGACTAACGACTTTGTAGCGTTCCAGGAAACCTGTAACTCGTGTTTTTCCGTTACCCGTGAAAGTGCACTGGAACTGCAGTCAAACTCGTAACTTCCTACTCGAGTTACGGGTTGCCTGGAACGTAGCTGGCTAGTTAGCAAGCTAATATTAGCTAGCTGACGTTTGAGTTGGTTAACGCATTTACCGGTAACGTTATGACAATGAATCGGTAACGTAAGGTAGCCAAAAGCCCTCGCTAGTCCAACTGGGCTACATCCAGGGCTGAACAAATATTGCTTGAAGGTACAGTCTGAAGTTTTGTTCGAGTGAAGCGCTGGAGCCGTGGGCCGATACCTGGCCGTCACCGGCAACGGGAGCCTCCAGTGTTATGTTTTAACGAGCAGGAGAGCCGTTGTGGTGAGCTGGGAAGCCGGTGTTAGCGGCGGATGCTAACCGCTACTGCTAGTCGAAGTTAGCATCGAGCTAGCTCACCACAACGGCCCTCATACTTGTTACCAGTCGAGGCTTTAGTTGTCGGTGATGGCCGGGTATCGGTCCGCGGCTCCGGAGCTTCGCTCGGACTGTATTTCTTTTTCTTTGCGGTGCTGCTGTTGAGAGAGAGAGAGAAACAGAGAGAGACATGCCAGCACTCGCTAACATCCGGGACAGCTAGTGGGGCTAGTAACCCACGTACTCTGCTGCACGTAGCTTCACCTGAACTCTGTCATTGGGTGGAGAGAAAACACCGACTCTCTCGCTCTCCACCCAGAAACGTTTATTTCTTGGTGTTGTATTATGTGGTCTTCAGAGACTAGTAATTGTTTGTTTTATTTTGTATGCTTTCAGAACCAGTTCCCTGGCTGTAGCCTATATCTTCATCCAACCTGAACAGGTAACATCTTGCATCTACACTGCACATTGCCTTTTTTAACCATTTCACAAATCACCCTTGAATATTAGACCCTCCCTCATCTATACATTTTCATAGCAGCAGATGGACTACTTTATTTTTTTAGTTCTGTTGACTGAACCAACACAGATCAGTGTATCACCTGTAAGGGAATTTACTATTGCTTCCTTTGTTTTCTCAGGTATCGGATGTGGAAATGCAAAGACTGTAGCCTGTCATTTTCAGAACGATCTGAGCTACTAAAACATTACCGCATTGACCATCGGTTTCACGGTAGGCGCCGTCCTTACCCATGCATCCATGCAAATTGCCCCTGTTCGTCCAAGACATGGAATGGTCTACAAAAACATCTTACTAGGAATCATCCTTCTCAGGAGTCCACACAAAACGTCTCTTCATTCAAGTGCTACATTTGTGACAATAATCAGCTTTCCACAGAATATGATTTTTTTCTTCATATCAATCAACATTTGAAAAAAAATGAACAAGTCTCCTGTATGTTTGATGGTTGTTCATACAAAACAAACATATACAGTAGTTTCCGGACCCATAAATGGAGAAAACATCAGTCATGCACCGTTAATGACTTTAAAAGTGGAATAATTGTGACATCATCACTCAGTTCCAATCCTTCTGACTCATTGAACTCTGACCTGAATGAAGAAGTACAGCTGGATGAGCCAACCACTGAAGAGTCCAGAGATTTTGAAAAGGAATTTGAACTGAAATTTGCATCACTTTTACTAAAATTGGAACATACATACTTAGTCTCCAGTACAGCTGTCAACAAATTGCTTGAGGAACTACAACATCTTACTGGAACTGTCTCTGTGCCACTTAGTCTAAAAACAATTAATCAGGTTTTGGGAGATAACGATTGTCATGTGGAAGCATCTGTTGTTGAAGAGCTAGCCACTGTTCTTTGTTCTTCACATCCAATTCAAAAAGCAATAGTAAAACAAGGCCCATTGTCTACTTCTTGGAAGCGCAAATCATATTATAGAAGAGAATTTGGTGTAGTGTCACCAGTGGAATATATTCTTGATAAAAGGAACAAAAAATCATTACAGTATGTATCCGTGCTGAAAATATTGCAGCAGATTCTAAGTTCAGATGCCATCTTGATAAAGACTGCCCATTTAAAAGGGAGATTCCAGTCGCCAGAGGGTGATAAAGCAGTATATCGGTATGTTGATTTTTCAAAAACAATTCACTGTTATTATTCTTGTGCGCAACAGTATCCTCCCCTGCCCTCATGGCCATGTCCTGCTCTCTCTATCCTCCTCTCCCACCTCTCATCCTCTCCATCCTTTCCTTTGTTCCCCTCTCCACTCTACTGCCCTCTCCATCCTATCTTCTCCTGACCTGACTAACCTTTGCATCTGGATGTTTGATCCCAGGCATTACAGGGAAACGATAACAATATCAACAGGGATCTCATCCTTTCTTGAAGCATCTGTGTTTTCTTTTTATTTTAGTTTCAATTGGCTCCACATGAATCCACACAGCAGCACATGTTCTTACAGAGGACGATTAGAATCTATTTAAACGGGAAACTCTGTTGCAATTGGCTGATTAACATGAGAACATGATCCTTTCAAAGGGATAGGACTTTCCAAACAAACACAAAGCATCATTATCTGCCATTACACACTGAGTAAACATTTGACTCACACTGGAATCTAAAAAAAAAGGGTGGAGCTTATTTATGTTGTTGGTCAGCATTGTAGAGTGAGAATGCCCACGCTGTCATGTTACTGAGATACGAAGCCACTTTTATTAGCATGAGGTTAGCAACATTTATCAAGAAGTTCCAGATAAAAGAAGTGGTTAGAAGATGAAATAAGTTTCTGGTACATTCCATCAGAACAGAATAAAATGATGAATGAAAAAAAATGAATAAAATGAAACCTTGTGATCAAAGTGTTAAAATGTGCTTAGGTGGATTTATAATTAAACCTTAGCAAAAATACCTTTCTCTCTAAATACTGCAGCATTGTTACTGCAGCACACTGTCACAATGACTGTGCAGCTGCTTGCCTGTGGCCACAGTCTTAAAAATGGCATTGATATCAAACCTCTGTGAGTGTGTGGGGAAACAGAGCTCCTTTCCCTGTTCTTTGAGGGAAAACACTCCAGAGAAAAATGGCAGAAAACCTCCAGGGCCTTCTGATTCTGGTTAGTCACCCTATCTTCTCCCCTGTCCACGTCTGTTTTCCATCCTCTCATCTTCTCTCAACCCTTTCCCCTCCCTTCTCCCCCCCCTCTCCAGCCTTTCTCCTCTTCTCTCCACCATCTCCTCCCCTCTCATCTGCTCCTTCTCCTCCTTTCCATTCTCCTCCTCTCCATTCTCACCTCTCTCCTCACCTTGCCACCTTGCAGTGCCTGTAGGGATGATATACAGTGTATCAGTTTAGTCAGCATCTCATAGTCCAGGGTTACTCACATATTGACTGGACAATATCTGCCCTCTTTTAGATTAGGCAATTGGCCTTCATTTGTTTTAATGTTAAATATGTTACATATAGTTCATATGTTAAAGACGAATAAATACATTTAAAGTAATCTGTTGGCAAAGTGTTTTTTGTTTTTATAGAGTTTATAAAATGGGAAATGCAAATTATTTTTGAAGTAAAGTCAAATGAAATGTGAAAATTATAGTTTGGTTATATGTAAATGAATTAACTGGTGTCAGTGCATTCATGTTAATGTAGTTAAAAGTACATACATTAGGTTGGTTCAATTTCAATATATTAGTTTGGTTCAACAACTGAAATGTTAAGAAAATCATTTGGATCAAGGCAAAGATTAAGGTTGGGTAAAGTGCAGTATTATTGTTTACATCAACATAAAATAATCAGGTCATAACAAGTGACTCAATTTAGATTCTGTGAAGTCAAATATTTTAGATGTGATATCTGGACATCATTTTTTTTAATTTGAGCAAGGTTATACTTTTTCCAGTGAATAACCGCAGCCATGTGTGCGCAATTACCCATACAAACCGTTTGCACCTCCCTTTGACACGTGTTATATATAGATGCAGTTTCTATTTGCAAAATTGCTGTCAGGTTTGACAAATCCTGAAAAAAATCAACATAACAAAAGTGCCCCCCCACCCCCCCCCCCCCCCCACACACACACACACACACACACACACACACTGTAAATGAATTACTCACTTTAATGTATTTTTCTTGAGCTGGTAAAAATGGCTATATTTTAATTTAGAAACAGAACAGGAGAACACGATGTATAGCCTATCTATTCAAATATTATCTTTTTAACTTTGAATACAGATTCTCTCCTGAAATAGGCTATGTTTTCTTTTGCAATAAAGAAATTTGTGGGTTTTTCTGGTCAGCCAGTATGGATTTTATTTTTAATTGATAAAGTAGATTAATGATTTATGCATGTATGGTGTAACATTGCAGATAGGCTACCTTTAATGTTCTGTGTGCCCTGAACACATCCAACAACACAAACTAGAGTTCTCAATGGGCCTGAAAATTACAACCCATTTCGACCTGGCCTGCGGGTATTTAAGCCCAGACCCGACGCAGCCGACACACCAGCATTAGCCTAATTGTCTGCCCGAAAAAAGTAAGGCTGAGGCCCGACCCGGCCTGAGTCATTTGAGTCAAGTGGAGTCGCAAAAACCATCAAGCGCTACAACAAAACTGGCACACATGAGGACCGACCCAGGAAAGGAAGACCAAGAGTCACCTCTGCTTCTGAGGATAAGTTCATCCGAGTCACCAGCCTCAGAAATCGCAAGTTAACAGCAGCTCAGATCAGAGACCAGATGAATGCCACACAGAGTTCTAGCAGCAGACCCATCTCTAGAGCAACTGTTAAGAGGAGACTGCGCGAATCAGGCCTTCATGGTCAAATAGCTGCTAGGAAACCACTGTTAAGGAGAGGCAACAAGCAGAAGAGATTTGTTTGGGCCAAGAAACACAAGGAATGGACATTAGACCAGTGGAAATCTGTGCTTTGGTCTGATGAGTCCAAATTTGAGATCTTTGGTTCCAACCGCTGTGTCTTTGTGAGACGCAGAAAAGGTGAACGGATGGATTCCACATGCCTGGTTCCCACTGTGAAGCATGGAGGAGGAGCTGTGATGGTGTGGGGGTGTTTTGCTGGTGACACTGTTGGGGATTTATTCAAAATTGAAGGCACACTGAACCAGCATGGCTACCACAGCATCCTGCAGCGACATGCCATCCCATCCGGTTTGTGTTTAGTTGGACGATCATTTATTTTTCAACAGGACAATGACTCCAAACACACCTCCAGGCTGTGTAAGGGCTATTTGACCAAGAAGGAGAGTGATGGAGTGCTGCGGCAGATGACCTGGCCTCCACAGTCACCGGACCTGAACCCAATCGAGATGGTTTGGGGTGAGCTGGACCGCAGAGTGAAGGCAAAGGGGCCAACAGGTGCTAAACACCTCTGGGAACTCTTTCAAGACTGTTGGAAAACCATTTCAGGTGACTACCTCTTGAAGCCCATCGAGAGAATGCCAAGAGTGTGCAAAGCAGTAATCAGAGCAAAGGGTGGCTATTTTGAAGAAACTAGAATATAAAACATGTTTTCAGTTATTTCACCTTTTTTTGTTAAGTACATAACTCCACATGTGTTCATTCATAGTTTTGATGCCTTCAGTGAGAATCTACAATGTAAATAGTCATGAAAATAAAGAAAACGTATTGAATGAGAAGGTGTGTCCAAACTCTTGGCCTGTACTGTATATATATACATATATATATATTGTAAACTGAACAAGATTATTTACACAAACAGAATATATACAGTCAGGGTGAATGGGGTTATTGCACAAGTTAAATTAAATTATTGCAGTGTGTGAAAAAGTCTCAGGGCCACTCAGAGGGAGGAGTTGTACAGTTTGATGGCCACAGGCAGGAATGATTTCCTATGGCGCTCAGTGGTACATCTTGGTGGTATGAGTCTCCCACTGAAAGTACTCTTGTGCCTGACCAGCATGTGGTGGAGTGGGTGTGAGACATTGTCCAAGATAGTTCGTAGCTTAGACAGCATCCTCCTCTCTGACACCACCATCAGAGAGTCACACTCCATTCCCACAACGTCACTGGCCTTGCGGATCAGTTTGTTGAGTCTGTTGGCGTCTGCCACCCTCAGCCTGCTGCCCCAGCACACAACAGCATAGAGGATAGCACTGGCCACCACAGACTCATAGAAAATTCTGAGCATAGGCAACTGAGGTCCTTCAACATCTGCCGGACTAAGAAAATAGAGACGGCTCTGGCCCTTCCTGTAGAGAGTGTTAGTGTTCTTAACCCAGTCCAGTTTATTGTCAATGTGTACCCCCAGGTACTTATAGTCCTCTACAATGTCCACACTGACCCCTTGGATGGAAACAGGGGTCACCGGTGTCTTGGTCCTCCTCAGATCCACAGCCAGTTCCTTTGTCTTTGCCACGTTGAGCTGCAGATGGTTCTGCTCACACCATGTGACAAAGTTTTCCACAACTGCCCTGTACTCATCCTCATCACCCTTGCTGATACATCCAACTATAGCAGAGTCATCAGAAAACTTGTGAAGATGGCAGGTCTCAGTGCAATAGCTGAAGTCCGTGGTGTAGAGGGTGAAGAGGAAGGGAGAGAGGACAGTCCCCTGGGGCCCCGGTATTGCTGACTACTCTGTCTGACACACAGCGTTGCAAGCGCACATACTGTGGTCTGCCAGTCAAGTAGTCTACAATCCAGGACACCAGGGGGGCATCCACCTGCATTGCTGTCAGCTTGTCACCCAGTAGAGCTGGACGGATGATGTTGAACGCACTAGAGAAGTCAAAAAACATGACCCTCACAGTGCTCGCCGGCTTATCCAAATGGGCGTAGACACGGTTGAGCAGGTAGATGATGGCGTCCTCAACTCCAAGTCGGGGCTGATAGACGAACTGGAGGGGGTCCAAAAGTGGCTTGGCCATGGGCCGGAGCTGCTCCAAGACGAGTCTCTCCAGGGTCTTCATGATGTGGGAGGTCAATGCCACGGGTCTGTAGTCCTTGGAGCCACTGGGACGCAACGTCTTTGGCGCAGGAATGAGGCAGGGTGTCTTCCACAGCAAGGGGACCCTCTGGAGACTCAGACTCATGCTGAAGACATGCTGAAGTACTCCACATAGCTGGGGGGCACAGGCTTTGAGCACCCTGGGGCTGACACCATCAGGGCCTGCAGCCTTATTTGAGTGGAGTCTCATCAGCTGTCTTCTCACATGGTCAGCAGTGAAGCACATTGTGGAGGTGACGACACGTGGGGGAGGGGTGTAGTCCTCATGATGGAGAGAGCACTCAGTCTGACCATGGGGGGATGAGGTGTGAGGAGGAGGAGGAGGGGGGGTCAAGCAGGAGGGTGTTGAGGTGTGAGAGGGAGGAGTGGGGGAGGAGGGCGGAGTGGGAGATGGTTGACCAAGACAGACAGCAGAAGAGTCAGGGGGGGGATGGGCAGGTCCAGCAGTGTCAAATCTGTTAAAAAACAGATTCAGTTCATTGGCCCTGTCCATGCTGCCTTCAACTCCTCTGTGGTAGTTGGTCCTGAAGCCAGTGATGGTCCTCATTCCACTCCAGACCTCTCTCATGTTGTTCTGCTGGAGTTTCCTCTCCAGCTTCCTCCTGTACCTCTCCTTAGCCTCCCTGAGGCCTTCAGAGCTGGTCCCCTTCTTTGCATTGAGGATGGCTTTGATGTCCTTTGTTACCCACGGTTTGTTATTCGGGTAACAATGGACAGTCCTGGCTGGGACAGTGGAGTCCACACAGAAACTGATGTAGTCCGTGATGCATTCTGTGAGCTCGTCGATGTCCTCCCCATGTGGCTCACAGAGTGCCTGCCAGTCTGTTGCACCAAAACAGCCCTGCAGTGTCTCATAAGTCTCCTCCGACCATCTCCTCACTGTCCTCATGGTCGCAGGCTGGCTCTTGACAAGTGGTACATAGCAGGGGTTGAGGTGCACCAGGTTGTGGTTTGACGTACCCAGAGGGGGGAGGGGGGAGCAGCTGTATGCATCTTTGGCGTTTGCATACAGCAAGTCCAGTGTCCTCTCCTCTCTGGTAGGGCATCTCACATACTGTGTGAATGTGGGCAATGTTGTTGCCATGGTGACATGGTTGAAGTCACCCGAGATAGCTATGAAGGCACTCGGGTGTTTAGTCTGCAGGCGGGCTATGGCGGAGTGAATAACGTCACATGCTGATGTCGGGTTGGCAGAGGGGAGGATGTAAACAGTTACAATAATTGCATGTGAAAACTCCCTGGGCAAATAATACGGCCTGAGTCCAACAGCAAACAGTTCAATGTCCGGGCAACAGATACGTTCCTTAATGGAAATATGGTCAGGACTGCACCAGCGGTTATTTACTAGAACAGCAAGCCCCCCTCCTTTGCGCTTACCGCTCTCGGTGCAGTCCCGGTCGGCCCGAACAGTCTGGAAGCCGCTGATGGAGACGTTGTCGGGAATGTCCTGGTGAAGCCATGTCTCAGTGAAGCACATAAGACTACATTCCCGGTACTCCTTCTGACTTTTGGCGACCGCTGTCAGCTCGTCCATCTTATTTGCCAGTGACCTCACGTTGCCCATGATGAGAGAGGGGAGACACGGCTTATATCTTTTCTTCTCCATAAGCCTCCGTTGTCTCAACCCTGCTTTTTTCCACCGCTGTTTACTTCCTCCCCTGCATCCTCTGTGTGTTTTCCTCCACAGTTCAGCTGGTATCTCCGATGTTTCAGCCACCAAGCCGGCCGGCCTCAGCGCGATCAGCTGATCTCTGGAGTAAACAATGCGGCCATGAAGTTGTTGCGCAATGGTGCCGGGTCCGAATGAAATAAGTAATTCCAGGGTGAGGAAAACGAGTACAACTCTCTCAATCAGCATGTTTTGAGAGGGCGCAGTTTCAAAATGACAATCACAAAAAGCCAGCACAAATACCAAACTTAATAAAGCAAAAAAAAGTAAGAAAACCGAGAAAACAAGCAGGAGCGACTGCAACAGGTTGCACGCACGGGCGCATGCGCACAAAATCCTAACTTGTCCTATCCTCTCCTATGCTATTATGTATACTTTATAATTGGAGAGAAGTTTATTTTGTTTTTCATTGTTCAATGTTCAATAAACATCCTGCAGTTTTACTTTTGAAATACCTTTATTTTGAACTCAGACACTACTGTCATCTAGAATCTGCTTACAATATAACAAAGGACGAAAAGGAAAAACAGTTAGGGCACATATGAGCCAATGCATGCGAATGACCATTGCCTACAGTGGCGATATTCACAAGTTCTGCAGACCAGAGTCTTTGAGAGGGCGAAGTAACTCTCAATCATTTATTTTAATCTGGCCAATCAGTTTTTTAATTTCACCAATATTCCCGTCTGAACCAACTGTTTTTATTTCACCGAATCACTTAAAGTACTGTAGAGGGGAGGAAGAAAATGTTTTTCAGATCATATGATTACAGTTATTAGACACAACTGCTAAAAAAAAACCTTTGCATGGTGTCCACTATATGTATATTGCGTAACCGTACTTGCCTAAACTTAACCTGGGTAACATTACATGAAGTATGTAACAAAACACAGGACTTGGGCTGTTCGCAATCATGTGAAAACAAGTAAACATTCAGTCATTTTAAGGTACGTCATCATCATGTTTATAAACCTGACATACCTCAATTCAATCAATCAATCAATTTTATTTATAAAGCCCAATATCACAAATCACAATTTGCCTCACAGGGCTTTATAGCATACGACATCCCTCTGTCCTTATGACCCTTGCAGCGGATAAGGAAAAACTCCCCAAAAAACCCCTTCAACGGGGAAAAAAAAGGGTAGAAACTTCAGGAAGAGCAACTGAGGAGGGATCCCTCTTCCAGGACGGACAGACGTGCAATAGATGTCGTACAGAACAGATCAGCACAATAAATTAACAGTAATCCGCACAATGACACAATGAGACAGAGAGAGAGACAGAGAGAGAGATGCAGGTAATGACAGTAGGTTACAACAACATTATTGAAAGTAATAATATTATAGTTATAGTTCTGGCTACTGTGGTACAATATGTTGAAAGTATGTATTAATATCTGGCAGTATACATGTGTGACAATAGTCATATGTGTATAATAACAGTAGAAGTATGACTAATGACTAATGATGGCAGCAGCAGCAGGAGGCATCTGGCAGGACCACGGCAGCAGCACAACCACACACGTCACACTGTCCAGGCACCGCTGCGATATGAGTTAATCTGAGAGACAGTGGAGCACAAAGGCTCCGGAGAAGAAGCCGAGTTAGTGACATCCAGAATGGCCGAGTTAGCAAGATGCAGTAATAGAATACAAGAGAGAGAGAGAGAAGGAGAGAAGGTGCCCGGTGTATTCTGGGGGGGGGTCCTCCGGCAGACTAGGCCTAAGTCAGCCTAACTAGGGGCTGGTACAGGGCAAGCCTGAGCCAGCCCTAACTATAAGCTTTATCAAAGAGGAAGGTCTTAAGTCTAGTCTTAAATGTGGAGACGGTGTCTGCCTCCTGGACCGTAACAGGAAGATGATTCCACAGGAGAGGAGCCTGATAGCTGAAGGCTCTAGCTCCTGATCTACTTTTGGAGACTTTAGGGACCACGAGTAACCCTGCATTCTCAGAGCGCAGTGTTCTGGTGGGATAATATGGCACTATGAGCTCTCTAAGATATGATGGAGCTTGACCATTTAGAGCTTTATAAGTTAACAGTAGGATTTTAAATTCAATTCTGGATTTTACAGGGAGCCAGTACAGAGAAGCTAAAACAGGAGAAATATGATCTCGTTTCTTAGTTCCTGTTAGTACACGCGCTGCTGCATTCTGAATTAGCTGGAGAGTTTTTAAGGACTTACTAGAGCTACCTGATAATAGAGAGTTACAGTAATCCAGCCTAGAGGTAACAAAAGCGTGGACCAATTTTTCTGCATCTTTTCAGGTCAGGATAGGCCTAATTTTCGCAATATTACGCAGATGAAAAAATGCAGTCCGTGAGGTTTGTTTTAAATGAGAATTAAAAGACAAATCTTGATCAAATATTACTCCGAGGTTTCTTACGGTAGTGCTAGAGGCCAGAGCAATGCCATCTAGAGAAACTATGTCATCACATAAAGAGTCTCTGAGTTGTTTGGGGCCAAGAACAATAACTTCAGTTTTGTCTGAATTTAACATCAGGAAATTGGTGCTCATCCAAGTTTTTATGTCTTTAAGGCAGTTATGGAGTTTAGTTAATTGATTACTTTCTTCTGGCTTTATCGATAAATACAACTGAGTATCATCCGCATAACAATGGAAATTTATAGAGTGATTTCTAATGATGTTACCTAAAGGAAGCATATATAGAGTAAATAGGATTGGTCCGAGCACAGAACCTTGCCGAACTCCAAAACAAACTTTGGTACGTAAGGATGATTCATTATGAACGTCAACAAACTGAAAACGATGAGATAAATAAGATTTAAACCAGCTTAGTGCAGAACCTTTTAGGCCAATTAAGTGATCCAGTCTCTGCAGTACAATTTGATGGTCAATTGTGTCAAACGCCGCACTAAGATCTAATAAAACAAGTACAGAGACAAGTCCTTTGTCTGAAGCAATCAGAAGGTCATTTGTAATTTTAACTAGTGCTGTCTCAGTGCTATGATGCACTCTAAATCCTGACTGAAATTCCTCAAATAAATTATTATCATGGAGAAAATCACACAGCTGGTCTGCGACTACTTTCTCAAGGATCTTTGACATAAAGGGAAGATTAGATATTGGTCTATAGTTGGCTAACACCTCTGGATCCAGGGCGGGCTTTTTTAGTAGAGGTTTAATTACAGCTACCTTAAAAGACTGTGGTACATAGCCTGTTAATAAGGATAGATTGATCATATCTAATATATGAGTGTTAACTAAAGGAAAGACCTCCTTAAGTAGCCTAGTTGGGATGGGGTCTAAGAGACACGTTGATGATTTAGATGAAGAAATCACTGCTGTCAATTCTTGAAGAGAAATTGGGGAGAAGCAATCTAAATATATATTAGGTCTTACAGCTGTGTTTGAGGTTAGATAGGTACTATCTGAGGACAGGAGGTCATGAATTTTGCCTCTAATAGTTAGAATTTTGTCATTAAAAAGCTCATAAAATCATTAATGCTAAGGGCTAAAGGAATACAAGGCTCAATAGAGCTTTGACTCTCAGTCAGCCTGGCTACAGTGCTGAAAAGATACCTGGGGTTGTTCTTGTTTTCTTCTATTAATGCTGAGTAATAGTTTGCTCTGGCATTGCAGAGGCCCCTCTTATAAGTTTTGAGACTGTCTGTCCAGATTAAACGAGATTCTTCCAGTTTGGTTAATCGCCAATTCCTTTCAAATTTTCGCGATATTTGTTTTAACTTACGGGTTTGAGAGTTATACCAAGGAGCGAACTTTCTTTGCTTTTTTAACTTCTTTTTAAGAGGAGCTACAGAGTCAAGTGTTGTTCGCAGCGAGCCTACGGCGCTATCGACAAAATGATCAAAGTTGGTACAGGAAACCTCTGTTACTGAGGGACTTGGTATTGAATTTAACGACGGAGTAATCTTTTCCTTTAATTTTGCGACAGCACTATCTGATAAACATCTAGTATAGTAACTGTTGCTGAGTGGCGTGTAATCGGGTAAAAAGAAATCAAAAGTAATCAGATAATGATCCGATAGTGAGGGATTCTGTGGAAAGACTTTTAGGTTATCAATTTCAATTCCATACGTCAGAACTAGATCGAGGGTATGGTTAAAACAATGAGTGGGTTCATGTACACCCTGACTGAAGCCAATGGAGTCTAATAATGAGATAAACGCGGTAGCCAGGGAGTCATTATCAACGTCGACATGAATGTTAAAATCGCCTACAATAATAACTTTATCTGATTTAAGAACTAAACTGGATAAAAACTCTGAGAATTCAGATACAAATTCAGAATACGGGCCAGGAGCGCGGTACTCTATAACAAATAGAAGTGGCTGCGAGGTTTTCCAGGTCGGATGTAAAAGACTAAGAACGAGGCTTTCAAATGAATTATAATCTAGTTTAGGTTTAGGGCTGATTAACAGACTAGAGTTAAAAATGGCTGCAACTCCCCCTCCTCGGCCGCTGCCTCGAGGAATGTGGGTATTATTATGACTGGGAGGAGTGGATTCATTGAGACTGACATATTCATCTTGACACAGCCAGGTTTCAGTGAGACTGAGTAAATCAATATGATTATCTGATATTAATTTGTTTACTAACACTGCTTTAGACGATAGAGACCTGATATTTAACAGTCCGCATTTAATTCTCCTGTTTTGTCTTTCTGTCACAGAAGAGGTTTTCATTTTTATGAGGTTGTTATGCACAACTCCTCTTTGTTTAATTTTAGATTTAAATAATTTAGGTGGTCGGGGGACAGACACCGTTTGTATAAAACTATGGATACTATGGCTGGGTAACTGAACTAGAAGCTCAGAGAGGCGTATAGGACTGCGTCTCCGAGTCCTGGTCTCAACTCTGGGTTGTCAGGGATTTGATTTACTAATAAAGTCTGCCAGGTTCCTAGACATGAGAGCAGCTCCATCCAAAGTGGGATGAATGCCGTCTCTCCTAATAAGACCAGGTTTTCCCCAGAAAGTTTGCCAATTATTAACGAAACCCACATCGTTTGCTGGACACCACCTGGACAGCCAGCGATTAAATGATGACATGCGGCTAAACATGTCATCACTGGTCAGATTTGGGAGGGGTCCAGAGAAAACTACGGAGTCCGACATCGTTTTTGCATATTCACACACTGAGGCAATATTAATTTTAGTGACCTCCGATTGGCGTAACCGGGTGTCATTGCCGCCGACGTGAATAACAATCTTATTGAATCTACGTTTAGCTTTAGCCAGCAGTTTTAAATTTGACTCAATGTCACCCGCCCTGGCCCCAGGGATACATTTGACTATGGCCGCTGGTGTTGCTAACTTCACGTTCCTCAGAATAGAGCTGCCAATAACCAGAGTTTTATCCTCAGCGGGTGTGTCGCTGAGTGGGGAAAAGCGGTTGGAAACGTGAACAGGCTGGTGGTGAGCCGTGGGCTTCGGCTTGGAGCTGCGCCTCTCACGAACAGTTACCCAGCCTCCCGGCTGCACGGAAGTTGCCGGAGGACAGTTAGCAGAGGCTAAGGCTATGCTATGTGGCTCCACACCGGCTACAGGGGGCTGGCTAACTACCGCAGCTACTGAATGGTTTTCCATGGTGTGGAGCCGTGCTTCTAATTCACTAAGCTTCGCCTCCAACGCAGCAAATAAGCTACACTTATTACAATAACCACTGTCGCTAAAGGAGGCAGAGGCATAACTGAACATTTGGCACACCGAGCAAGAAAGAGCAGAAGGAGAAGCCATCGCTAACTGTAAAGCTAATGTAGCTACCAAGGCTAGTAACGTGCAAACAACAGTTAAGAGATTAGCAAGAAAGTCGTAGAAAGGAGGAGAGCTATAAGTGCTTAAACAGAACCACTGTGGGTTAAGACTTGAAGTAGACGTTAAAGCAACTGAAGTGAGAAAGCAGGCTAGCAGAATTCACCAGAGCAGTACAGAGACGCTGTCACAGAAACACCGGAAATGACACAACTCGCTTACCGCAATACGTCAGCACGTCAGATCCCAATCTGACAATACCTAATTTCACTTTTCCTAAAACTAGAGACGCTTACCCATTTGTTTTCTTAAGCCTAATGAAAGTAACTGTATTTGTCTAAGCCTACCCTATGTAACTTCACCTTAAGTACATATCTTAAAGTTAAGTGTGTTAATGTCATGCATGGGGTGCTAATTTGTCAGATAACATAGGAAATGTTGAGTGTGCATTTTTGGGGAACTGCCCATTGGTCCGACATCCCATTGTTCCGACCATATTAAACCCATTGTTCCGAAGTCCGTTCCGAAATCATCGTGATGCCCTGTGCTTAAGGTCTGGTTAGGTTTAGGCACAAAAACCACTTGGTTAGGGTTAGGAAAAGATCATGGTGTGGGTTAAAATGACAAAAGAAAGTGGCAAACACATAAGTCGTGAGCCTGCTTTGCCTCAAGCCTTTCTCAGCTGACCTAGAGCCGGTCGCTGCGCACCATCAAGGCAGAAATACATCCGCCAGGAGCTGTTCAGCACCACGGAGAGCTCCCCACACAACCTGAACCCCAGAGTTAACAACAGGAGGTTATGGTGTTTCACTCTCTTCTCTCTATGGCACTTGTATCTTGACCAGTAGCCTACTTTTGTTGCGTTTGCTGATTCTCTATAGTACACAAATACAGTATAGCCTAGTATAATTACATATTGGAACAACGGGATGTTGGACTAATGGGATGTCGGACCAATGGGCTGTCAGACCAATGACATGGACCCCGGGAATACTCCCGAACCTCCCTATGGCCAGCCCGCCCCTGATTCAGTTTGATGGTGGGTGGTCAGGGAGACAGAGTGGAGCTGTGGATGGTGAGGCAGAAGGTCACTTTAGTTTGAGGAAGTTGGTGTGTATCTGTCATTTAATTTTGGTGAGAGAACGAGTTAGAGTCAGGATTCAATTCAAGAAGTTTATTGTCATGCACAGTAAAAACACAGCAGTTTACACCATACAATGGAATTCATATTCACCAGTCTCCCCTCATGCTAAACAATAATAAAGATTAATTAGAATTAAAGTCAGATTTTAAGAAAGAGAAATAAATCAATACCGTAAAATTTCAATGAAACGCCTAGTCCCAATTAAAAGCCCAGTCCCTTTTACCAGCCCAGCGGGGCTACACATTTTGACAAATAATCATCAGACTCAGTTAGATGCCTGGTCTGGTTGCCAAGCAGTTAATTTTTTATAGAGGGTCTTCGGATGTATAAAAGTGGGTTGCTGGCTACCTCAAATTATGTGTTCATTCCTCAGTTACCCTGTAAGTTATTCATATTACTTTTGTTTGTACGGGATCAAAAGTGTGATCAAAACAATCTAAAGGGTTTTTGATAAAAATTTATCCAAGTTGTGAATATTGTTTTAACAGGATAAAGTGGTGTTGTGTCGGTATGTCGGGTGCCATAATCCTCAAGTGCTGTAACTCTCTCTATGATGCTATGTCTGTCAGAGCTAGATCAAATTAATGATTCATAATTGATATATTATCTGAAGCCAAATTTTAATATTCATACTGGTTTAAATAATAAGAATTTCTCGTCTTTGCTGAGCAACGTTTTTGTGTCAGAGGAATTAAAGGCCTGTCCCATATAGATGTCTGTCCCAAATATAAGCCTGTTGATTTCAGTGATTTAAGCAAATATGTGCCTGGGCTAGGTATTAATTGAAGTTTTACAGTAAGCAGAAACAAAGAGCTGAGTTTAAAAGTAAGGGGCACTTGTAGCTTAATATAATATATACGTAACATATTGTGATTGATTTAACTTTAGGTCTATACTGAGTACTCTGTATAAACTCCTGAGATGATAAAATATTTCCCTAAAATATGTTGTGGATATTCATGGTCCGGAGAGGAGGAGGATGTTTTCTTTATTGTTTTTTTTAACCCATTGACATTCCCTTACTTCTCTAAAAAAAAAGTTTCCATGATGTTGTAAAGAGGGCACACATATGTGATTTCACCCACCGTAGTGAAGCAGAATATTTATAGCTTGAAGGTTTCAGACTGAGCAGCCAGTGCACTGTGGGTCCTGCGGTTTTTGTGCATATCCTTACTCTCTGACACATTTGCAGACACACAACTTGAAACAATAGCTGTGTTGGTAAATAGGCCCACGGGATCTGACAGTTAAACGACCAATTAACTGAGCCGATCAATGGAGCTCCCTCCTGACCAACATAATTAACTGCTATTGTAACAAGAGAGCTGAAACAGCTCTTGGCATGTTTACTGTGCAGTTAAATGAACAGCCCAGAACACTGGCATGTGTTTTAAGACAAGATAGAAGGGTTTAAACATTTGATATGTAAAGGTGATAAGCTTTTGTGTTCAGTGGGTTCTCAACAATACAGCTTAAAGTATTCTCAAAACCACTTATCTGACATTCAAGCAGACTGTGAAGAAGCTTCTTCAGGGAAGACTGTAAAACTATAAATACAGGGGGGAAAAAAGATCTAATACTTTCTGTGGCTCAGCTAGCCTGACTGTACATTGTCACCAACATAGTTCTCAGAACACAACAGAGCTCTGGATATTTGGGCCTATATTTGTCAAGTAACACACTTATGCAGAGACACTGACTGGATTGGATCTTAATACTGCTTACTTACTAACTGATTTGGTAACACTTTCTATGAAGACCATATCTATAATGCATTACACATTATCACCATAATACTTTATGAATATACAGATAATGCTTTCTAATGTACTATATCAACAGAAGTAGTATGTAAGCTACTGAAAATTAGCTACAGTGACTGTTTTACTTTTCTCAAAATTAATTTAATTACTTCACCATTTATTGCATATAAAAGTTACTAGGAAAAGTAAACTTTGATTTACTTTTCAATATCCGCTTCAGTTTTCTTATTATTATTTTAGTGTTTCTGTGGAAGAGTGTGGGACAAGACAACTGGCAAATTTTATCTATGATTGTACCCATTATCACCCTCAGCAGCTACTGGCCGATCTCCAACCCTCCTTTCCTATCTAAAATCTTGGAAAGAGAAGTTGCCGCACAGCTACAACACCTGTGCGACCATGAGCTCTTTGAGCCCCTTCAATCTGGCTTCAGAACCCATCACAGCACAGAGATTGCCTTGATGAAGATCCCCAACGATCTCCTCATCGCTGCAGACTCTGGCAGCATCAGCATCTTAGTTTTGTTGGACCTCTCTGCTGCTTTCGATACAGTCTCCCACACCATCCTCCTCAACCGCCTCTCCACCCACCTAAACTTCTTCGGCACAGCTCTCTCCTGGTTCTAGTAATATCTATCCAACCGACAACAGTTTATCACAATCAATGGATCCACTTCCCAACCTGCCCCAGTTAACCATCTCCATCTACATGCTCCACCTTGGTTCAATCATCCACCACCATGGTCCACTGTTATGCCGACAACAACCAACTGTACCTTAGCACATCACCATCCACCCAGCTCCCTCCACAGTACCTTGTCAAATGCCTCCAAGAAATAAAAACCTGGATGAGCACTAACCTCCTTGAACTTAACAGCAAAAAAACAGAGCTCATGATCATGACTCCCAAGGCACTACCCCGGAAGGTTGGAGATCTTCTCCTCCATGTGGACGGCTGCTCTGGACATCATCCGGGACTCTACTCTATCATAGTCACACATCAAATCTGTCACCAAATCTGTCTTTTTTCACCTTAAAAACATTTCCAGACACCGCTTTTCGCTCTCAGATTCTGTGGCTGAGACCCTGATCCATGTCTTCATCACATCCCGGCTGGATTATTGCAACAGAGTTCTGTTCGGGGTCCCTAGTAAAGCCCTCAACAGGCCAGTATGTGCAAAACTCAGCTGCCAGGGTGCTTACACTAAGCCTTGGCAGCACATCACCCCCACCCTCATTCACCTGCACTGGCTTCCGGATAAGCTCCGGAGAACCTACAAACTACTTCTGCTTGCCTACAAATTGCTCCACAACCTCGCTCCACCATACCTATCGGACCTTCTCCACCAGCATACCCTATCACGGAACCTGAGGTCCTCTGACTCAGGCCTCGTCTCCATCCTCCGCACCAGTAGGCGGCCCCGTGGGTATAGAGCCTTCAGTGTGGCAGCCCCCACCCTCTGGAACTCTCTCCCAATGGAGATTTGCCATATTCCATCTCTGGACACTTTCAAGTCTGCGCTGAAAAGACACTTATTCAAATTTCGAATCTCTATACAATACCAGTTTAAGTACACATTAATAAACATCTCTTTCAATAAGACAACATAAAGCAAAAGATCCACACACACAAAATAGAACAATGTTGTTTTAATCAATGTTGTTAGAAGTACCCAAAAGTCATACTTGAGTAAAAAATAAAGATGTGTCAAAATCAGAGCGGTATCCTTCTGTCAAGGAACTGAGCCCATAGACGTCGGAACTAGGGGTGCAGGGGTAGTGGGTAGGGAGTCTGGGGTGCGGGGGTGTGGATGGGAGAAACAAAGAATCTGAATTTAAACTCAATTTGTCTGACTTACATTTATCTCTTTCATATCATTAATGCATAGATCTATGCTTTTGATGTGATATGCCACCTGCCTGACTACATACAGTAGTAGTAGCCTTGGCATCCAGGATGTTGTGTCCATCCTGCAAACCTTGCAGCCCCAAACCCGCTCCATGCTGTTGGAGGTGGAGAAGCTCATTAAGCTCTGTCTGGCCCTGCCCATGTCTGTCGCGGCATCCGAACGCTCTTTCTCAGCCTTGCGCAGGCTGAAAACCTGGCTGCACAACACCATGACGCAGGAGAGACTAACACATTTGGCCATTATGAACGCTCACAGTGACCTTATGGATGAAAGCGATGTTTCGACCTTGCTTAAAATCTTCATCAGTAGGTCAACTGAGAGAAGGTCCACTTTTGGAAATGCATGAAAGCTTTGAGGGCCGAATTCACAAAGAATGAACTGCGGCCGCTGATAGCACCTTGAATTGCACTTCACTTGCACCCGCAGTTTGCTCCGTCTTAACGTCCTATTCACAAAGGATATTGCGCTAATGATATACCAGCACAAACATGCTGTTTAGCAGCTGAGTGCAGTTTGCCCCTGAGTTGCCCCTGATTGCAATAAGCCACACATAGCAAAGTTATTTTTTTCACTTAACTGCATGTGGCTATTAGCGCTGGTATTAATTAGACTTTGTTTGCAAAGTACTGAATACTGTATACCCTCATGTAGTGATGTCTGCTGGTGAGTCAGTCTAACAGTGTCGGATGGGTTGAGGCTGTGGATTTGACCAAGTTTGACCACTTTATCATTATTCCCTCTCACTTGTAGCTGTTTTTTCATTATCTTTTGAATTTAATATGAATTATGGAACCGTTTTTGTTCACGTTTGTTTCCCCCGTTTCGTAAAATAAATTAGTGAAAGTTGCTTTTGAAGTGCGTGACAGAAGTGCATTTTGAGAACGACCGCAGACTGTCACCTGTTCAACGCATCAGTATCATTAAAGTAATAATGATTATAATAATGATGTCAAAATATTATTTACAGACTGATTTAACAGACGATCACTGCTGCCACGATCACTGAAAAGTCTGGGCGAGAGGCTTCCACAGAGGAGCGCCCAGTTTGCACCAGCTTTCTAAAAACGTTATTTACTTCACTCAAACTGCGTGTGGCTATTAGCGCTGGTGTTAGTTAGATGTTGTTTATTAATGAGGCTCATTTGCATAGAAAGGGGCAATTTTTCCGCCAAATGTATGCATATTACCTCATTTAAATACGTACAGATTACACCGGAGCACCGAGACACAATCTGCTTGGCAGCGCAGTTAGTGGAGCAGTTCACCCTCTGCGCATGCTTTGTGAATTAGACGGAATCTGTTTGCTCCATTTTTACCGGTTTAGCAGCCGCAAAAGCCACGCAATCCTTTTGTGAATTTGGCCCTGAGTCAGAAGCGCAGACTTTTCTTTTTTGCATTCACGGTTACAAATAATGTTATATTCCTTAAATGGCTTGATTTAGTTATCAAAATTTCATTTTCTTAACAATAAAGATGTCGCGTTCACATTCTAGTTCTTATAACTGCATGTTATTAAAAAATAACTTCAAAGCCAAAGTCCAAAATCCACTGTCAAAAAACAGGTAAGCAAGGTTGGTACATGTAAGACAATAATATCTGGCAGAGGTACAAAAGGGCTAGGCTAGAGGCAAACACGGGAAGGCAAAAAAAAGGTCTTACACGGACGATCTGATCACAGGAAAGAATGCTGGAAACACTGGACACAGGGGACACAACACGATCTGGCAAGGGGACACATGAGGGAGGGTGCTTATATACACAGAGGGATGATTAGACAATGAGACACAGGTGAAGCACATGGGGGAGGGGACCCAGGTGAGGTTTTGGAAGGAATCAGACAAAGACAGGAAGTGAAGTCACCTTACAGGTGTGGCATATTAAGATGCTGATTAGACAGCATGAATATTGCACAGGTGTGCCTTAGGCTGGCCACAATAAAAGGCCACTCTGAAATCTGCAGTTTTGCTTTACTGGGGGGGTCTGGGGGGGTCAGAAAACCAGTCAGTATCTGGTGTGACCACCATTTGCCTCACGCAGTGCAACACATCTCCTTCGCATAGAGTTGATCAGGTTGTTGATTGTGGCCTGTGGAATGTTGGTCCACTCCTCTTCAATGGCTGTGCGAAGTTGCTGGATATTGGCAGGAACTGGAACACGCTGTTGTATACGCCGATCCAGAGCATCCCAAACATGCTCAATGGGTGACATGTGCGGTGAGTATGCTGGCCATGCAAGAACTGGGATGTTTTCAGCTTCCAGGAATTGTGTACAGATCCTTGCAACATGGGGCCATGCATTATCGTGCTGCAATATGAGGTGATGGTCGTGGATGAATGGCACAACAATGGGCCTCAGGATCTCGTCACGGTATCTCTGTGCATTCAAAATGCCATCAATAAAATGCACCTGTGTTCGTTGTCCATAACATATGCCTGCCCATACCATAACCCCACCGCCACCATGGGCCACTCAATCCACAACGTTGACATCAGCAAACCACTCAACCACATGACATCACACACGCTGTCTGCCATCTGCCCTGAACAGTGAAAACCGGGATTCATCCGTGAAGAGAACACCTCTCCAACGTGCCAGATGCCATCGAATGTGAGCATTTGCCCACTCAAGTCGGTTACGACGACGAACTGCAGTCAGGTCAAGACCCCGATGAGGACGACGAGCATGCAGTTTGTGCAGAAATTCTTTGGTTATGCAAACCGATTGTTGCAGCAGCTGTCCGGGTGGCTGGTCTCAGACGATCTTGGAGGTGAACATGCTGGATATGGAGGTCCTGGGCTGGTATGGTTACACGTCGTCTGCGGTTGTGAGGCCGGTTGGATGTACTGCCAAATTGTCTGAAACGCCTTTGGAGATGGCTTATGGTAGAGAAATGAACATTCAATTCACGGGCAACAGCTCTGGTGGACATTCCTGCAGTCAGCATGCCAATTGCACGCTCCCTCAAAACTTGCGACATCTGTGGCATTGTGCCGTGTGATAAAACTGAACATTTTAGAGTGGCCTTTTATTGTGGCCAGCCTAAGGCACACCTGTGCAATAATCATGCTGTCTAATCAGCATCTTGATATGCCACACCTGGATGTGAAACCGGATGGCAGCGTGAGACCGCGAGACCACTGTGGGATTTTGAGATTCAACATGGCAGCGCCTAGCTGCTAGATTAGATATCAACAAACTAGCCAAACAAATATAATTACCTAATGGGTGACAACTCCAGCCTGCACCATCAGCCAGAGTGGAGGACCTAGAAGAGTTTATCGATCACTACTACTATGAGTGTGTCATGGAGGGTCCTGCCGACAACCCCAATAAGAGGAAGAAGACCGACTCAGCCACCGATACACAAGACTTATTATCCTCCAAATTTAGCGTCTTGGAATCCATCAACAAGAAGCTAGAAGTGCTCGGTATGCTTCACCAGGAGATAAAAGACCTGAAGGTAAGCTTGGAGTTCACTTACCAGCAGATTAGCGACCTGCAGCAAAACAACGCTGAACTCCGCTCCACCTTAGCGGCGGTCACGTCAGATGTAGATCTCCTCAAAAAGGAAAATAAACTCCTGAAGGAAACTGTCCTCGACGTGCAGTCCAGAAGTATGAGAGACAATTTAATCATTTCTGGCATCCCGGAGAGCACACCAGACAACCCAGAAGTCCAGGTAAAAAAGTTCGTGGTGACGGCCCTCAAGATCCCGACGGAGACTGTCAACAACATGACCTTTCACCGTGTCCACAGGCTCGGACCCCGAGGAGGTCAGCGTCCTCGTCCTATCATCGCCAAATTCGAACATTATAAGCAGAAAATGCTCGTTAAGAGTAAACGACGAGAGCTAAAAGGCACTTCGTTCGGTATGAACGATCAGTTCCCCAGGGAAATCAACAAGAGGCGGAAAGTGTTATATCCCATTTTAAAAGAGCACAGGCAGAAGGGAAATAGGACCTCTCTTGTGGTTGACAAATTATACATAGATGGGCAGCCGTTCCGCCACTCTACCACCACCCCATGGCTCTTCTAAGTGAGATAAGTGCCCCTAAAACCACAAAACAAAGTAGAACCATAGCTTAATTGTATCATAAAAGGAATTAAAAAAAAAAGACCAAAAGATGTGTGTATGCATGTATATATATATATTGGGGCTGCACTATTCTTGAGATAAATAAATAAATATATGTATGTATATTCATTCAAAATGGTACTCTGACACATTTCTCCTGCAACAGATAATTAAGCATTCCTGCGATTGCAATGCAATTAATCATGTGGCCCTGGTATATATGTATGTATGTATATATGCAGATGTATATGTATGTACATGTGGTTATATGTATATGTATGTATATATAATGAACACAACACTGACTTATTGAAAAGGAAAAAAAGGAAAAAAAAATCTCACAGGGTGTGAATGTACACTTCACATACTCCACCCAGTATTCTCCCTTTCCTTCTCTATTTTTTTCCCTCCTTCATGTCCCCCCCCCCATCCCTCTCACTCACTCCCCCTCCCTCACCTCACACACAAATACACTCCATGTAACCCCTTTGTTTTTCAGGTTTGTGAATACCTCAAGGCACAGGCGCTTCTGGTTGTTGAACATGCTTGTATATATTCTAATGCTCTGCTCCATAACCCTGCGATGCTTCACCATGACACATCGGTTGACTGTAATACATACACTTAACAATTACATATACTCATGCAAAATCCACGCAGATAGAAACTCACATAGAAACACACACAGATCATTCTCCATACCCACACACAGTATGATAAAACCCCCACTTTGTCAATGTCACACCTAAACTTGGTTTCCTGGAATGTACATGGCATCTGCTCACAGGTGAAAAAAATTAAAGTGATGGACTTTGTCACAAAATTGAAAACAGATATTTTTCTCCTACAAGAAACCCACTTGCTAAAGTCAGAAGAAAAATCTCTTAAAGATCCAAATTTTAATCAAATTTTTTCATCCTGCTATAACAACAGACAAAGAGGTGTCTCTATCATGGTCCACAAGAGATTACCATTTACTTTGAACAGCACGGTAACAGACCCAGAAGGCCGCTACATCATTATTCAGGCAACAATCTTTAACAAATTATATACAATCGTTAATCTGTATGCCCCTAATAATGATGATCCAGCCTTCTTTCACACAGTCTTCTCTTTACTATCTAACCTATCAGACAGCTCGACAACTATAATTGGAGGAGACTTTAACACAGTCCTAAATGCTTCATTAGACCGATCTAGTAACTCAGTACACACAAAGCAATCACAATCGGCTAAGGTAATACAGGAATACATGGATGATTTTGGGCTTGGCGATGGCTGGAGACTCAAATACCCATCGAAGAGGGAATATACTTTCTTCTCTCCTGTGCATCGCTCATTCTCAAGAATTGACTTTTTTTCTCTTAAATAACTCCATCTCACAAAAAATTACCACAAAAATACACCCGATCATTATCAACGACCTTGCACCAATATCACTCAATCTGCAAATAGAAACCATCCATAAACGGCCCCCAACATGGTGCTTTAATATCTCTTTACTTAAAGACCCAGACTTTGACAAAATGGTGAGACGGGAGTGGGCAAACTCTCTTGAAGACAATGACTCTCCAACTTTATCTCCATCTTTAATATGGGAAACTGGGAAGGCAGTAATCAGAGGAAAAATTATATCATACTCCTCCTACAAGAAGAAAAAGGAATTGCAAGCAGAAAAAAACATTGAGGAAAAAATTAAACAACTAACACAGGAATATGCAAACAATCCAAGTGATCAAGTATGGACCCAATTACAGTGTACAAAATCACAACTGGACAATATTCTATCAAAGAAAACTGAATTTATCATACAGCAACTAAGATATAATAATTTTGAACACAGTAACAAATCAGGAAAATTTTTGGCTAATCAGCTCCAACGCAATAAAGAAAAATCTCTGATACCAGCAATCCAGGGGCCGTCCGGAAATTACACACAATCTCCTCAGGAGATCAATCAGATTTTCTATTCTTTCTACCATAACTTATATTCAACAGTAAACAATCCAAACCCAGAAGATATTCAGGCTTTTCTCGATAACCTAAATTTACCTCAGTTATCCACAGAACACAGAAATATGTTAGACGCCCCCCTGACTATTAATGATCTGCAGAGCGCATTAGACAAAATGCCAACAGGTAAGGCTCCAGGTCCAGACGGCTTTCCTGCCGAATTTATAAAACATTTCTGGACAATATTAGCACCACTTTTCATCAGGACAGTGACAGAGATCAAAAAGAACGGAGGTATAAGACCTCACATGAATACAGCAGCAATCAAATTATTACTAAAGCCAGACAAAGACCCCACACTTCCTTCTAGCTACCGTCCTCTATCACTAATCAACAGTGATATCAAAATTATATCAAAGGCACTTGCTTCTAGACTGGAGAAAATAATCACATCAATAATTCATAATGATCAAACGGGCTTCATTAATGGCAGACACTCAAGTAATAATGTCAGAAGAGTTATTAATCTGATAAGTAAAGTACAACGTGTTAATACAAAAGCAATTATTTTGTCACTTGATGCAGAAAAAGCCTTCGACAAGGTCAATTGGTCCTTCCTATTTGCCACCCTGAGTGGATTTGGCTTTGGAGAGTCATTTATCCAGTGGGTATCAGCCTTATACAATTCCCCTAAGGCCACAGTCACCACCAATGGGATCACATCTAAAAGCTTCATTTTGCAGAGAGGAACCAGACAAGGGTGCCCACTCTCACGTCTACTGTTTGCAATATTCATCGAACCATTGGCTATGGCAGTCCGTCAGAACAGCAAGATCATAGGCATCCATTCCGCCAATTCAGAGCATAAAATTAATCTATATGCCGACGACATTTTACTTTATCTACAAGAACCAAAATCGTCTTTACATGAAGTATTTAATCTCATAACACATTTTTCTAAACTTTCGGACTACTCCATCAACTGGTCTAAATCGACAATAATGCCAATAACGGAGAACTCTTGGAATCCTGCAGACCAAAAATTTTCTCTCCCTGTGGGCAACATAAGATATCTTGGCATAAATATTTCACCCAAACTATCAGACCTGGTCCACCTGAACTTTAGCCCGCTGCTAGATAAGATCTGTGGTGACCTGAAGCGCTGGAATAATCTTCCCATCTCCCTCCTGGGACGAATAGCCACAGTTAAAATGAAAATTCTACCCCAAATTAACTATTTTTTTTCCATGATTCCATTCACACCCACATCGAAATGGTTCCTGTCATTAGATTCTGCAATTATAAAATTCTACTCAAAGAACAAAACAGCAAAAATTAGCCTAAGCACCCTTCAGAAAACAAATTGGAAGGGGGATTGGACGCTCCTAACTTTAAACATTACTATTTAGCTAACCAGCTACAATACCTATTGAAATGGTTATATTCTAATGAAGACTACAACTCCTGGCTCGAACTAGAACAGGCGGACTGCAACAATATAAAACTCTCTGACCTCCTGTTTATCACCACTACACTCAGATGTCATAACTGTTTTAAGAACCCAATGATTGCTTCCACCTTATCAGCCTGGTGGAAAACACTAGAAATCACAAACTCTCCAATAGAACCTTGCTTGCTCTCTCCAATTTGGCACAACCCGGATTTTGAAATTAACAAAAGACCTCTCCATTTTAGCACATGGGAGATGAAGGGAGTAACTCATCTCCATCACCTTTTCCAAGACAATATACTTATGACATACACAAACATTTCAAACTTTTGAAATAAGAAATGGCAATTTTCTACAATATTTACAATTGATAAAAACAATCAAGAGGAGAATTCTAGCGCCTCAGGACACTTTGCAGCCACCAGAATTTGCCAAACATATTACAAAGCTTTTTCCGAGTAATAAGAAGAATCTTTCTAAGATTTATAAATTACTGTCAAAGACCAGTTCTATACATTTACCAATTTTAAAATGGGAAAAAGAGCTGGGTGTATCACCGGACCCTGACTTCTGGACTCAGATATGCAAAAATACATTTAAGATGACAAGACACACTAATATACAACTTATCCAATTTAAAGTACTCCACAGAACACACATCACCCAACAAAAGATGAATAGAATGGGTTTTAGTCAATCTGACACATGCACTCAGTGTACTCAGAACACTGCAGACACCTACTTTCATGCACTCTGGTTATGTTCACCCGTCCAGCACTTCTGGTCAACAGTCACTCAAAAACTCTCCTCCATTTTGGACTGCAGGATCCCATTATCTCCCAACCTGTGCTTAATTGGTGACCTGATGACAATTGACCTCCCAAACAGCCACTGCAACTCTCTTCTTGTAGCTCTCGCCATCGCCAAGAAAACAATCAACAGGAAAGATAAACAGACCCTCAACATCAACCATTGGCTGAATCTCCTTGTAGAACATATTTCGCTGGAGAAAATATCTGCTGGCCACAGAAACCAATTAACATACTTTACAGAAAAATGGTCACCATTTATTCACTCACTAAACGTGTCTGTATAGTGCCACTCAGCCTGTGAGCATATGCCACCTGTACATATAAATATTACAACTCAAGAAAGTCTGTTGTGTAATATGTAACGTGTTTCTGTTAATGATGTAACCCCTAATCCCTCTATCTCTCTCACCACAATATACCACAGCGGTTCATCAGAACTCAAGGTCTTAAGCATGTGTTAGGTGCACCTTCTTCCCCTTGAATCCGGGCCTGCTCCCTGGCTCTGTGGGGGATCGCGGGGCCGGGCGGATTCCCCTGGGGGTGGGTGCGTCTGGACTGCTCGCCCTGTGTGCCGGGGGGGGCGGGGTCTCCTCGTGCTCCCTGGGCCTGGGGCGGCGTGGCCGGTCCCCCCTGGGGGGCTTTTTCCACCCCTGGTGGTGCGGGGTGGGTGGGCTCCTCCCCCCCCCCCCCCTTCGCTCCGCTCCTGCCCTTCCCCCTCCCTCCTCCCTCCCCCCTCTTCCCATCCCTCCCTGCTCCTCTCTCCCGGCCCCGGGTTGGGGGGCCTGGTGTGGGGGCTGGGTGCTGCCCGCGGGGGTGTTCTGGTGCTGCGCAGTGTGGGCCTGCCCGTTGGTGGCCGGCCGGCGGTAGGGGGCGGGTCAGATGGGCTGGGGGTCCGGCTTTGGGTCTGTGGCGGTCTGGGGGGGTACTGGCGGGGTTGCGGGTTGGCCTGTGCTCCTGCGCGTCAGGGTTCGGGGGGGCTGGGTGGGGCCCGTTGTCCGTGCACCCTGGTGGCGCGCCTCGTCCTTCTGCTGGGGGTTGATTTGCTGCGGGCGGTGTGGCCCAGGTCGGGACCATTGCGGGTGCGGGTGGTGGTTGGGGGGGGTGGGGGCGGTCCGCATCGGGCGGTGGGTGGGCGGGCCCTCCTGCCCCGCCTGTCTGGGGTGTGTCTCTGGCTCTCTGGGGGTGCCGGCCATTGCCGCCCTGGGTCCTTGGGCCTGCGTGGTGTCCTGCGGCCTCTGCGGCTCCCTGGTCTTGGGGTCTGGGCGCTCCTGCGGTCTTGGGGTGCCATACCGCCCCCCTTCCCCCGCAGGGCTGGCCCTGGACCCTGGTGATGGTTTTCATAAACACATTGGGAGGGTTCAAATAAACGCATGCATGTTCGATACTTCAGCTCCGTGACGCATCGCAAAGAACCGATGGGATCACTCCAAAGGGGCCCACTTGCTTCTCAAACCTACCACACCGCGCTGGCAACTCTTCTCTGCAATCGGGCTTTCCCCCTCCACCAAGACTCTCACATTTTTGGTGTTCAGTATAGACTTCTCTTTTGTTTTTGTTTTTCAGTACAGTATAGTAGACATGTATATGTTTATTTTTGATAATCTGCATGGAGCACAACCACCTCAAGGCCACAATACATCAGCTACACTGCATGTTGTTGGACTAAGAGTCTCATCCTACTCTCTAATGTGCTATGTGTGAGCTCAGTCCTGCGTGTTCTTTAATGAAGCAATAGGAGAAGATATTCGGTCTCAGTTAATGTAGTTTATTAAGCAGTAAAGGAATAACATTACAGAGCTCTGGGTCTCAACTTCACGTCCCTGACGAACAACAAAGGTGTGTCAGTTCACGAAGTCTGACCTCCTGTCCTTCCCCTGACCCAGTATATTTAATCGTAACAGAGTGTCATTGTGCACGCAAGGCGTTGTCCTCTTCTCATTGGCAGTTCCACTTCCTCCTTCACCACAACATGCCCCTACCTCGTGTTAATCTGACCCCTTCCCGTTGGCGGTGGGGGCGTGGTTCCTGTTTTGAAAGACAAGAGAACAACACAACTCCCTACACGTGCTGTACCTTACTATCTGTACATCACTTTCTATTCTTTTTACCATATATGAAACTAATTATCTAAGCATTGCGGTATGTGCTCCTCAGACTTCATGTCTCTTCCTCTCCTGTACTTCTCCACTTCTGCAAAGCAAACACATTCAGATCAGCTGAAATCATCTCAGTATTCTCATTGTTCACACATCTAAAACTTATATAGTGAAACACAACTTATAGTAAAACACATAAAATCATTCTATTCCCAACACTGTTTCTCCCCCTTTTTTTTTTGTTTGTTTGTTTATTTGTCTGTTTGTTTTTCCTCCTTCTTCTCCGCATGCACTGTCACTATATAACTCAGGACTTAAGCACCTGCCCCCTCCCCCTCGCTTGTTTCCTTACTTTCCCCTTGACACACTTTGGTGTATCACGGCCCTCTCTGACTCATATTAGGAAGTTTTTCCAATAAAGGCTGTTAGGCTAGTCTCCAGGGAGGGTGGGTGACGGTCACAACCACGCATTATGGTTATAAAATACTTGACTGCAAGATTAACAGTGCATCAATCTTCACAAGAAGCTTACACCCTTTAGTGGCGCTAAGCTATGAAGACCAATGCAGACAAGTAGGAAAAAAAAGAGAGAGAAAAAAAAAAAGATATGCCACACCTGTGAGGTGGGATGGATTATCTCAGCAAAGGAGAAGTGCTCACTAACACAGATTTAGACAGATTTGTGAACAATATTTGAGGGAAATGGTCTTTTGTGTGTATAGAAAATGTTTTAGATCTTTGAGTTCAGCTCATGAAAAATGGGAGCAAAAACAAAAGTGTTGCGTTTATATTTTTGTTCAGTGTAGTTTGGAGTGGCACAGTAAAAAACAACATCTAGAAAAACAATGGCTGGCAACAGAGATAACAACAGAGAGGATGGCCAAATCAAAGATGGCCACAGAAAAGGTCTTCTGAGCAACTGCAGTCAACAATAGAAACTAATGAAGTGGGACCGTTGAGTTTCCTCTTTGAGTGTAGTTATAATAAAAGTCATTAGAGGATGTGTATGTGACCTATGTTGTATGAAGGTGCTAAAGTAAAAAGGATGTTCAACTGCACGAACACTCATAACATTAACTTAGCTTTGGCAAAGCCAACTACCCAATACATTCTTACAACTAAGATAACAGCAACAAACTCATTGAATAACATCAAAGCTTAGCCTGTGGAATTGTACTTATATCATGCCCAGTTGTTACTTTCCCAGTCCATCAATGGAAGAGTTCTTTGTCGTGCTGCTTGTTAGCTGGTGATGGTCTGTTGTTGAAAGTAAGAAAGAAATAAAGAAAGAAAGAAAGAAATGGTATTACAGTTGAAATGTAATTTTCACCCTTTCACCCTGTCACCCTTGAGGAAGGAATACACAAACCTCTTCATGGTGCTTGAACAGTCACATCCTGGGTGCTCAAAAGTAATTAATTAATCCACACTACTTATCGAATGACCTGTGCATCAACTGAATACTCTCCCTCCATTCGCCATTGGAAGATTCTTTTAAAACAACTCTCTCCCACCAGTTTTTGCTCCTGACCCGTAGCTAACTGTAGCTAACTTGTTTGTCAACTGTTTGGTCTGTGACGTAATAGGTCAACCAGAAAAAGGCCCAATACCAACAAGCTGAAAGGGAGCATATCCCCACTTATTGTAGCGGAGTCAGACATACCTTGATCAATATATCGATTCCCCTCCTGTACTTATATACTGAGACAAGGACAGTAGTCCAATTAAATGGCCTAGTCAAGCTATAACTGTAGCTCCACTTAACTGTGTATGTAAAAATAATGACTGTTCCTTTAAAGGTTCCACCCACTCAAAGATGCCTTCTACGTAACTTGTGCAATCCACTTTTCTCATTTTGATGTAGTAAAGCCATGCTCATAGGACTCACGCTTAGTTGTGAAAGTGATATGCCAGCTGCCAATCTAAGCAAAATTATGTAGAGGACTGAATGCTTCTTTTGAAAAGTCAATGAATGGCTATAATGTCTTTATTAGCCATTGTTATGTCTAAGAAACAGCAAACAAAAGCAGTAAAATCAGTGCAGCAGAGGTAGGGTTGAATTTAGTTTTCTTTTTTTTGAATTTCCAAAAACTTAGGAGTCATAAAGTTAGGGCTTACAATTCCATTGCGTCTAGAGGTTTGCCCTCATTTGACCAGTTAGGAGCTAAATTTGAACTTGAAATTTCCATAAAACAAATCCAGTGTCTTATTGTCCCCCCTGGGACAGTCCACATACTGAACAAACCCAGTCAGATGGGAGGAGAGGGCAGTGTTGTTAAGGTTCCCCAATATTGCAATGAATGCACTAGGGTGCTGGGTCTGAATTCTAGCAGTTTCATGGATGACATCACATGCCGTTGCTGCCCGTCTTGGAATGTAAATGATAATGGCGACAATGTGTGAAAACTCCTGTGCTACATAATACAGTCTAACGCCGGATTTCCACTGGATGCGTGTCCGTTGTGGAACGGCAGCACTGGTTATCCGCTGCGTGCTCCGCCGTCCGTCAATACCCACCGGCTGCGTTTGCTGTGCGGTGTGGTGCAGCTCCGCCAGAAGACATCTCAGTGCACTGCCATGATTAATATCTCCTCGTCCATGGTGTTCACGGGGTGAAATGACGTCTGAAAACCTCTGACCTGTTGACTTCAGGCCTGCCTCTGCCCATTATGTAGTTTTTAAAGGTGTAGTGCAGGGAAATATGATCCGCCGTGAACACTGTGTATTTTATTTTGAAAATTAACCGGATGTTTTATCGTGTTTCTGTGCACAACTTCCTGCCCCGCATGAGCTGCTCTGTGCTGAATTGCTGCGTTGTGCTCCGGCGTCCGGCAAAAATAGAAGTCCTGCATATCTGTTCCGCAGGGCTCCGGAGTGCCGGATCTGAGACGGAGCCGGAACGCAGCACAGCCGCAGCCGGTGGAAACACACACATTGACTAGAATGGAATCCTATTGGCTCCACTGCCGTGCCGGAGCGGAGACGCAACCAACACGCATCTAGTGGAAATTGGCCTTAAGACCGACTGCCAGCAGTTCAATATCCTGACAGCAGATCTTGTCCTTCAGCGTGACATGTCCAGGATGACACCATTTATTGTTCACAAGCAGGATCAATCCCCTTCCTCTGTTTTTGCCGCTCGCCTTCGTGTCCCTGTCCGCTTGCACAGTAGAGAAGCCAGGTAGGTTCACACTCAGGTTCTCCTCAGAGCCAGAAGATCGTCCCTTGTGTACACAACTTTACTCATCACATTGGAAAAATTAACAATCATTAAAAAAGGAAAAAACACACGTAAACAATGACTCAAAAACAGGAGCTACTCAGACTTGGTGCCACTCTAACTGGGGCATCTTTCAAAAAATATTCCCATATGTCTATTATACCTAAAATTTAGTGTGCATGCACATTGGTACTGCACTGCCATGAAAAAAATAGACTTTGTTGACTGCATGTGTCAGACATTTGTTCAAAATGCATTTGTACTGTGCAAACAAACATTTTTTTCTTCCTAAATACAATAGTATTCTTGTGTGAAGTCATTTCTGCAACGGTTAAAGAAGATATTTTCTGCATCAAAGGTCATCTGCTAGTTGACACAGTGAATGTGTAACCTGTGCTTTAGCATACATATCTACTGGGATTTTGGTGTTGCTAAACAACTATTGTAAATGTATTAGGAGTGTTTTCATAACAAGATTATGATTATATTCGTCACGGGTGAAGTAGTGCATGTGTGCCCCTTTTTTCTTTTTTCCCCTGTTTATCTCCCTAGGTTCTGCTGTCCCCACTCCTTTAGGTTGTGTTGGGTGATTAAGTAGACCGACGCTCACTCACAGTTAAAGGACTGGGCTGTTTGACAGCTTCTAAACTGTTTGTTGGTTGTAACAGTAGTTGGAAGTCGAGTTGTGAGGTACCGGAGTTGGTAATTGTCACTCCTGTCTGGTAAAAGGCTACTTAAAGCAGTTTTACCCACAGTTACAAGTTCATTACCAGATATGAGCAATATGTCTTTATTAACAGGCTAGTAATTGAATAAACTGCAATTAAATCTTGTCTTAATCCAGGAAATTTAGCTAACTGTGGACCTTTATTCAATCTGGCCTTTCTCTTAAAGATCCTTGAGCAATTAATTCACTGATTCTTGAGAGATGGGACAAAACATGTCCCACATAAAAAAGTCTAATTTAAATGAAAAATAAATAAATTCATAATGATTTACATGCTTTCAAAAGTTAAATCTGAAGGAACTGCGTATACCAATGTCAATTTTATCACCCACTTTTAACTGTTTTTTGGTGAATTTGTTTTTGTCTGGTCTGTGGGTCCATGTTATTGTATTTTCCTCAGCAATCAATCAATCAATCAATCAATCAATCAATTTTATTTATAAAGTCCAATATCACAAATCACAATTTGCCTCAGAGGGCTTTATAGCATACGACATCCCTCTGTCGTTTAGACCGTGACAGTGGATTAAGAAAAACTCCCCCCAACAAAACCCTTTATTGGGGGAAAAAAATGGTAGGAACCTCAGGAAGAGCAACTGAGGAGGGATCCCCCTTCCAGGACAGACAGACGTGCAGTAGATGTCGTACAGGACAGATCAACAACATAAATCAACAGTAATCCGTATGACAAAATGAGAGACAGAGAGAGAGATATGCAGGACAGACAGTAATGATAATAGCTTACAAAAGCATTAATTTAAGTAATAATTTTACAATAATAATTACGGCTATTGTGGTACAATATGTTGTAGTTATATATCAGTATAAGATAGTATATGCATGTGACAATAATCATATGTGTATAATGACAGTAGAAATATGACTAATGATAACAGCAGCAGTAGGAGACATCAGGCAGGACCACAGCAGCAGCACAACCACACACATCACACCATCAAGGCACTGCTGCGATATGAGTTAACCTGCGAGATAGTGGAGCACAAAGGCTCCGGAGAGGAAGTTAGTGGCATGCAGTAGAGCCGAGTTAGCAAGATGCAGTAACAAGGCATGAGTGTTAGCAATGGAGAGAGAGAGAGAAGGAGAGAAGGTGCCCAGTGTATTATAGGAGGTCCCCCGGCAGACTAGGCCGATGTCAGCCTAACTAGGGGCTGGTCCAAGGCAAGCCTGAGCCAGCCCTAACTATAAGCTTTATCAAAAAGGAAAGTCTTAAGTCAAGTCTTAAATGTGGAGACGGTGTCTGCCTCCCGGACCGAAACAGGTAGATGATTCCACAGAAGAGGAGCCTGATAGCTGAAGGCTCTGGCTCCTATTCTACTTTTGGAGACCTTAGGGACCACGAGTAACCCTGCATTCTCAGACCGCAGGGTTCTGGTGGGACAATATGGCACTATGAGCTCTCTAAGATATGACGGAGCCAGACCATTTAAAGCTTTGTAAGTTAGGAGTAGGATTTTAAATTCAATTCTGGATTTTACAGGGAGCCAGTGCAAAGAAGCTAAAACAGGAGAAATGTGATCTGGTTTCTTAGTTCCTGTCAGCACAAGTGCCGCTGCATTCTGAATTAGCTGGAGAGTTTTTAAAGCCTTATTAGAGCTGCCTGATAATAGGGAATTACAGTAATCCAGCCTAGAGGTAAGAAAAGCGTGGACTTTTTGGGGCAGGATAGACCTACTTTTTGCAATATTACGCAGATGAAAAAATGCAGTCTGTGAGGTTTGTTTTAAATGGGAGTTAAAAGACAAATCTTGATCAAATATTACTCCGAGGTTTCTTACGGTAGTGCTAGAGGCTAGGGTAATGCCATCCAAAGAAACTATATCATCAGATAAAGAATTTCTGAGGTGTTTGGGGCCAAGAACATTAACTTGAGTTTTGTCTGAATTTAACATAAGGAAATTGGAGCTCATCCAGGTTTTTATGTCTTTAAGGCATTTTTGAAGTTTAGTTAATTGATCCATTTCTTCTGGCTTTATCAATAACAAGAGGTTACAATATTGACCGACTCAAAAAAACTTTAAAAAAAATATACCATTGTGCAAATATATATATTAAATAAAGTAGAATGGTTCTATAGTTATAAAACAATGCCTAAAGGAAACATGAAACAATATTTTCCTTAAAAAGCTGCCTATCAAAGTTGTGTCCTCAGTTTCTGTCAACTCCGTCAGATTTTTGTTATAATTCTTACTAAATCAGGTGAGGTGACTGAAATCGGTGCCTGGAATTGGGCCTGACGGCTCCCGACCCCGTCCTCCTTGTTTCTTCTGAAATGTCTTTTGTTGTCAATTCAGTATCTTAGGTTCGGCTGGCAGATACTTAGAAAAACACTGGAGATAGGCAGAATCTGGTGCAATCGAGTTTATTGTGTTCGCAGGCAACAACACAGACAAACTCACGAGTCAGCCTCCGGAGGACGACTGAAAAACTGCTCTCAGCGCTCTGGCTTATATGCTGGTGGAGGTCGAGGAGATCTCCACCATTTTCTGTAGCCCTTCCCATTTCGACCCATTTTTACTGGTAGCAGACTTTTGCCTTTATTCCTGCTCAAGCTGGAATCTGCCACCAGTATTTCCGGGGGCCGCCCTCACTCTATTTTTTAAAAACCCATGTGATCTGTGGGGACTCACATGCTACAGTCCCTCGTGCTCTTATTTTTAGAAAAACATGTGATCCCTGGTGACTCACATGCTACAGCTCCTCGTGACACAATCATTTGAATGTATGTGTGACCTTTATATAAACTCCTAAGTGCATTAAGCAGTACAATCAAGTGAGTGTGCTATCTTCTTCACACAGCACGTGGTAACTTGTATGAGTGTCACTATAAGTTCACAACATCATGTGAGTGTAGGTTAATGCATTATATCATTACACAGCGCGTGATAGGTTATGTGTGTCAATAAGAGTTCACAGCTGAGATGTCACTAAGAGGTCACACTGTTATATTGCATATTACACATGAATGCAGGATTAGTTTTTTGCAAACGTCTACATACTAACATAGTTATATAGCTATTTGTATCTCATCCAACTTATATGGTCTAATATCTGATGAGGGTTTTGACTTTTACACTACATTCCCCCCTTTGGGGCTCCATAGTCCCACACGACACCTTTTAAATCACAGAAGAAGGGGTGAAAATATATATATCCCCCCTTTGGGACTATATAGTCCCATAACATTAGCTTAAGATCTGTTAGCACCACACATAATGTCATTTTCCAGTGATTATATCCGTAAATCAGTAGTAGATATCACACATATATCACACATAAGTCACAGAGAGTGAGCGCTAGCTTGATAATGTCATCTTTGTGGCATAAGGGTGTAGAATGACATTCATATACAGTGATTGTGACTACAGTCAGTACTAACATGTGCTACAAAGGATACCTGATAGTTTTCACATATGGTGGTTACAGTTTGGCAAGATTTATAGCTACCGTGGTTGTTAACATTGTCCCTTTACAGTCCCTCGAACCCGTAGGCTGGCATTCGCAAACGACGGTAGTTTGCCAGCTGACTCTTTAGTGCGTCGACCTCTTCTTGTGTGGCCTCATAAGCATTAAGTTGCTGCTGTAAGGCATCCCTGGCCTGAGTCAGTTCGCAGACTTGGCCACGCAGCTCCAGCACCTGCTGCTCGAGTCGACGCAATTGCGCCCTGTGCATCTACTTGTTCTCTCCCTTCCTGATTGCGTAGGTACCGTGACGGACTCTGCGAAGCCTCTTTCGCAGGTTTAGGGGAAGACTGCGCACCAGCTGGCGATAAGCCAACGCGGGAACAAGATGAAGCTGGTTACGCAGCTCGGCTGTCAGTCTCAGATGTTGGGCTGTTACTGGTGTTCCATCTGGCAGACATCGAGGCTGATTTCTACTGCGTCTGGATCCACATTGTACTCCCTCTCTAGGAGGGTGCAGGTTGTCGGTGTTAGCTTGTGCACGCTCAGGTGACCCGTATTTCGAGGTGGTGGACTTGCCCGACGTGGCTTAACATGTGGTGGGGTGGTTGGTGAATAGCTATATGAATAATCAGCACTGTCCTCTGTTGTGGCGGATGAGGCAGCGGAGCATGCTGGCAATATGTCTTTACGATCATCGGGTTGAGGGGGTCCATCTTGGGATGGTGCTTGTGAGGTGGAGGGTGCCTGGGGCTGTACTGGGTCCGGTGACTGGTACGGGGGGGGGGGGGGGGGGGGTAACGCGGGCCTGGAGTGGCAATAGTCCAATCTGGAGTAAGAACAGGCCAATCTACTCCTTGCCCTGGACCCATCTGGGTTTGACCTCCCTGACTGGAGGTATTGGCAATTGGGTTGAGTGATTCTGGGCAGGTTCCCATGTAGCTGGGGCCTGCAACTGGTTCTGGGTTAGGGCGGGACAGTAGATAGCGGATCAGGTTGGTCGATGGAGGGTGTTTCAGTGTCTGGATTGCTGGCTGTGGGGTGTGGAGTTGACTGTAGAGCTCATCCAGTGGCAACTCAGGGGGATGGGCTGGCGGTGGAAGGCCGGTCCCGGGGTAGGTTTGAGGGTGAGGGGGTCTCATCGCACGTGGTCCCTGCTGCTGGTACCAGAACACAGACTGGTTTCCCTGGTTCTGCTGGTCTGGATGTGGTGTTCTCCAAGACCCAGCCATGTTCTGCTTTATCTTAAGGGTGTAGAGGACATTTTAGTGCATTCTCCCTATAATAGTTTTTACTCCTCCCTAGTTACTCTTAGGTTTACGCTACACATAAGCCATGCAAGGAGGATTAGTATGTTAATGATAATGAAGCTTAAGTATTTGTGAGTAATAGTATTGGTCTGGTGACAGCAAAGGTACCAGGGTCTTCTTATGCAATTTCGTCATACACTTCTTCTGCTGACTTAGTTCTCTGACCATATTGAGCAGTTCCCAATGCTCTGTCTTGTAGCATCATCTCATACTGGTTTCTACATTTTCCGCCTGAGCCCTGCTCTTGATTTTTAATAAGCTGTCCTTGGGAACCAGTCATGTCTTCATAAGACTCAGCGCCGGTGGGCCGCAGCCCTTGGTCTATTACGACAAATTGTCCTGTAACACTTGTCATTGTTCGCTTGATTACAATCCGCACCAGGGGAAGAACACAGCAGGCTATCGTGAGAAGGGCCAACACAACAATTCCCAATAACATTCCCATCATTTTTAATATTTTCTCAGGGGATAATGTTGATAACCAGTCCCACATTGAGGGGATCCTGGTGTTCCAGTTTGAGTGTTGTACATGCTGATCTCGTAAGGTGCGCATGCCTTCCAAAGCTTTGGTCAAATTGCCACCCTCCCCCGTGTGCACTGGAATGACAGTACAACAGTGTTCCCCTATTATGTCACAGACGCCTTGATCATGGGCTAGCAGAGTCTCAATGACAAGTGTTCTGTACCGTCATTAGGGATGTGGCATGTAATTGCTCGTTCACTCCTTCAAGGGCCCTTATGGTCCAATTCACAAATCTTTGTTGGTTATACCACAAATAGTTTACCCAACGGCTATTGCGGGCTATATATTGAGCGTTCACTACAGTTCCCCAAATTGGCCATGAGCCCAATACCCTGCCTGTCCCTATCCATTCATCTGCTATAGCCTGTTGGTCCCTAGGGACTCCTTGTGGTATCTGGTCCCATGTAATGTATACACTGGCATCCTCCTCCCAGGAACGTCCCTGAGGTTCAGATGACCTACGGCGTCTCGCTGGGGTGCTGTTAGTTAAACTGAGTATCGTAATTGGTCCTGTTAACATTGCTGGGGTGCAGAGTCCCGTCCAATTGGCTGGCAGCACTGCTTTTACCTGAAGGTCATTTTCACATATCCAAAATATGTCCGCCAACGGAGTGGTACCATTGGTCAAGTTTAGTACCCAAATCCAGGTGGTATCATTATAATTTTGGCCTAGAACTATAGAATCATCACCCCCGTTGACCACCTGGTGGCATTGGATTTTGGCTTCCCGAGTTGTATTACATACCTTCTGTGCCTCTGAGAGCTGCAGTGTATCTGCTGACGAGGACACATTTCCTCTGATCTTTACATACCTACATTGAATCAGCCTCTCCGCCTCCTGGGAAGTGTTAGTGTGGGTGGCATTGCTCAGCCAATGTTCTATCTTGTTTCCTCGTGCTACGCAAAATGGGAATATGAGGTCTGGTGTCAAATGTACTACTGGAGGTACCTGGAATTCTTGTTGGAACTGATCAGAGGCATTTTTAAGATTTTCTGGACAGATTGCCGTTGTGTTGGTCCATCTCTCTCTACCCGCCGCCATCCACATGACACATGCAGCAAAACATTTATCCTGCTTCCAGCAATTATCTATGTCAGGGAGAGGCCTCACTCTAGGTAGGCCCCTCCTTCTGTGGCATGCTACACACGTAATATTGGTTACCTGTTTAGCAGAGTATTCCAGCCATTGATAGAAGGCATTGGACTTCCAAGTGGCAGTTCTTACTAATTCCACCCGTTGCACTGGCACATCTCTTGGCTTCCTTGGGGATCTGGGGCCTAATTGAAGCCATTGTCGTGCCACTTTTAGGGATATAGTGAACCCTACTTCCATAGTAGTACAACCTCTCATACTACACCAAACTCTTGCTGTCACCATTCCTTCCACGCTACAGCGCGATCCTGTGGATCGTCCATGCAGTCTAATGTCTCCTGGGCCCTCCACCAATACATCATTGTAAGCATGTGATTTATAGTAGGTTAGTCGTATTGTTTCCCTGTAAGGTAGCTTTCCCTGTTTTGCAGCCAAAGCTCCTAGCGCCAGCAAGCACTCGCCTTTCTCTTTCTGGTCTCCTTTACCCTGTGCTGTTCCCTCACTCTGGTGTACTCTCGTTGCGATGAGCAATAGGGTTAGTATTATTACAGCTACTGTGCCTACTTTAGCTCCTCGTTGCATGCTAACTGAACCCTTAAGTCTGCCGGGGGGCTGGTCCCTCTCCGGGGTCTGAGTCTCTTGTGTCTGTGTCTCTTGAGTTTGAGTCTGAGTCTGAGCTTGAGCTTGAGTCTGAGTCTGAGCTTGAGTTTGACCTCTCTGGGTCTCTAGCTTCGCCTGTTTCTGGGCTAAGGCTTTCCTCTCTTTCTTCTCCTTCTGTCTCTGCTCCCACTCCCTCCGATCCTTCTGCCTCTGCTGCCACCTCTCTTTCTGCACTTGTCCCCTCATGATTTGTCCTATCACTAGCAGGTGATGACTCATGAGACTGAGGTTGGCTGTCAGTCCCGGGGGATGAGGAGCCTCCCTCTGAAGAGCTCTCTGCTCCTGTTGATACCCTCTCTGGTAAGGACCCACTGCTCTCACTCTGGGCTGAACCGCTGCTGTCACTCTGGGCTCTCTGTGCCCTGCGTCTCTGTGCCACGCGCGTAGACCTTCTTGTCCCCTGTTCCTGTGGGGAGGCGTCGCCATCCCCTTCTGGTTGGTCCCTTATTGCCCTTGGGGCGGCTTCGCCGTCCCCTTGTGGCTCTGGAGTTACTGCTCTCTGTCTGGCTCTAGGTCGGGGAACAGGTGGTCTCTCTGGGGTGTTAGCTCTGCAGCAGTGGTTAAGATGGAACCAAACGTCCTTACCTTTGAATTTCAAGGCAGTTGGTGTGGCTAATATGACCTTGTATGGACCTTCCCTTCGTGGTTGGTCCCACTTTCTTTTGAACACCTTGACATACACCTGTTCTCCTGGCCGTATTCTCTGGAGGTCTGCAGGGATGTCGACCCCTCTGTCCTCTGTGGCTCCTTTCACCTGCTGGAACACAGCCCTGTGGATACGAGTTAGACTTCGTAAGTATTCAAACATTTCACCTTGCAACTGTTCCAGGGACGGTCCCTCATGGGGACCTCTTAAGTATGGTAGCGGCATGGGCCGGCCCGTAAGCATTTTATGCGGTCTTAGATGCGTGACTCGGCTGGCTTGTGAGCGCATAGACATTAGTGCAAGTGGTAAAGCATCCACCCAGTTAAGCTTATTTCTGCTGTCTGCCACTATCTTGGCTATTTTTGTTTTCAAGATGCCATTTGCCCTTTCTACCGCTCCCTGCGATTGGGGATGGTAAACGCAGCCAAATTTTTGTTTGATTCCCAATTGCTTTAGTGTCTCTTGTATGACATTGGACACGAAGTGGCTGCCGTTGTCTGATGATATGGTGTCTGGCATTCCAAATCTCGGGAAAACTTCCTGACACAAAAATTTTGCGACTGTTTTGTGATCTGATTTTGCAGTGGCTTTTGCCTCCACCCACCTACTATATCTACATATGACCACTAAAACGTATCTCAGTCCCCTTACTCTTGACTGTGGTCCCATGTCTATATAGTCCATCATGAGATGTCTGAATGGTCCGTCTGGGGGTGGTATATGTGCCAATGGGGCCGAAAAAACTTTCCTGATGTTGTATTCTGCGCAAACGTCACATTCATTTAGTACTCTGTCCACCGTGGCTGCCATGAATGGCGACCACCATACTGCTTGCAGTTTCCTTAGGATCTCCCCCCTTGCGCAATGGTCACTACCATGCGCTCAAATTATTGCATGTCTTAGTAGTAAAGTTGGTAGTACAAAGCGGCCATGGGCATCCAGCCAAACTCCATGCAGTGGACCCCGTGTTGGGCCCGTTTGCGTATTCTTAATAGCTCCCCTTTTTACCCATAAGCATTTCTCAGCCTCTTCTACTCTATCTTGAGCGGCTATAAGGGAGGGCAAGGATGTGAGAGGTTCGCAATCTTGTATGGTTAATATGGGCGCCATTACTGCCCCTATTGCTGCTTGTTTGGCTGCCTCATCTGCAAGATTATTGCCTGTAGCTATCAGTGTGTTGGTCTTTTGGTGGGGTGGACATTTAATGACAGCTAGGGCTGTGGGAAGCGACATGGCTTCTAACAGATCGAGGATGGCAGCTCCATGAGTTACAGGGGTGCCATCAGCTCTGCGAAATCCCCTTTGTTTCCAAATGTTCGCGTGAACATGGCACACGCCATAGGCATACGCAGAGTCCGTGTAGACGTTTAGCGATTTTCCTGCAGCTAATTTACATGCTTTTGTCAACGCTTTTATCTCTGCGAGTTGGGCTGAGCAGGGCTGAGCAAGCTTACGTGCCTGTAGTGTGGCGAAGGTTTGGTCGTCATTTTTGAGCTGAATAATCCCGTAGCCTGCATGGCTACCAGTGGCATCACGAAAACATGAGCCATCCATGAACAATGTGAGGTCGGCAGGAATTGGCTGATTATGCAGGTCCTCTCTAGCCCGCATAAACTTGTCTGTATCGTGAATGCAGTCATGTGGAGTACCTTCTGTTGGCAAAATCAGTTTAGTGGCGGGGTTAATGACGGTGCAGCACTGAATATTGAGTTCAGGGGCTGACAGGATTACCTCATAGCCCGTGCGTCTGGCTTGTGTCAAGACGAATCGTGGACTAGTCAGTAGTGCATGAATTTGGTGGGAAGTATACAGCGTCACAGGATGTCCCATGGTCAGCGATGAAGCTTTCTGGAAGGCAAAGACAGCGGCTGCCAGCCCCTGATAGCAGGGTGGCAGGCCAGCCTCGATGTTGTCCAGTTTAGTACTATAATACGCCAATGGCTGTTTACCTGTGGGTGTGTCTTGCATCAGGACGGCACAGGCAAAGCCTGATTTTTCTGCAACATAGAGATGAAAAGGTTTAGCATAGTTTGGCGTCCCTAAAGCGGGAGCGGACCGCATGTCTATTTTCAGGGCTTGGAACGCACCTTCCGCTTCCTCTGTCCATGTTAACTGTGCTGTGTTATTTGTTTGTCCTGCTGCTCTTATCAGAGCCCTGAGGGGAGCAGTTTTTATAGCATAGTCACAGATCCAAGGTCTGCTGTAGCCTGTCATGCCCAGAAAAGATAACATTTGGCCCACCGTTTGCGGTTGAGGGGCCTTAATCACTGCCTCTAACTGGGATGGTGCAATACATCTTTTGTCCCCACAGAGTCTTCTCCCCAAGTACTCTACTGACTGTTGGCAGAACTGTAGTTTAGTTTTACTGACTTTGTGTCCGCCTTCTGCTAAGGCCGTGAGCACTGCAATAGAGTCTTTTTCACATTGTTCTTTTGTAGGACTGCAAATGAGCAGATCATCTACATATTGCAATACTGTGCTTTGCACGTTCAAACTGGTGAGGTCTTGTGTCAACACCCGATTAAAGATGGATGGGGAATCCAAATACCCTTGAGCCAACCTGGTATAGGTATATTGTTGATTCTCATACGTAAAGGCGAACAAATACTGAGAATCTGGATGTAGTGGTACGCTGAAGAAAGCTGAACACAAATCAATGACTGTGTACCACTGGGTGTCTGGTGGGATGTAAGAAAGCAACATGTGTGGGTCTGGCACAAGTGGTACTTCTCCCTCTACTACCACGTTAACAGCTCGCAGATCATGGACTAAACGGTAGTCTGGTGAATTTGGTTTCTTGATGGGAAAAATGGGTGTTACAGGGGCTTCTAGTTTTTACCAAAACTCCTGCTGCAATCAAGCCTTGGATTGTTGGTCTGATACCGTCAATTGCATGCTGTTTGAGAGGGTACTGTTGCTGATATGGTAAGTTAACGTGTGGCTTTAGCTTAATGTGAACTGGTTGCGCTGATTTTATCAAACCTACATCAGTCTTGTGTGCTGTCCATAACTGAGATGGAACTTTGCTTAGCATCTCCTCATGTTCTGCGGTGACTGCCATTTGTGTGGGTGTGCCTCCATCTACTACCACTTTGTCTGCTTAAACCTCATCACCCACTTTGACTGAGATCCTGATGAACTGCTTATCTTTAGAAATGTGAATGTACCTGTTGTTTGTGGGCACCCACTCTTGCACCTGCAGGGCACGCCTGACCATAGGACCGAGATGATGGGACTCATAATCTTTGGCCACTAAAAGCGTGATGTGCGGCGTAGACTTTGGTACTTGAAACCATCCAGATAATCCTTCCGGTAGGCGGACAGCCGCTGCCACGCCCTCCGATCCCAAAAACATGTCTTCACTGGTGATGAGATATGGTTTTTTATTGATCCCTGCATCCCAACACTCCTGGTAATCTACATGAGTCTGATCTCTGTCATACATGAGCGTGCAATGCAGCGGCAGAGTGGGGGTATGTGCGGTGTCATAGTGCATGCGAATCCACCTCTCCCACTCAGTCCATTTCTGTTTAAGGTGTGAGTCTTCTGGTGTCAGCTGAAGCCAGTAGGCCAGGGCTTGTTGTTTGTCTGTGGTACCTTGGGGTAGTTGTGACATCATGCTTTGTGGGGGTTCATCTGGGAAGTCCAGGTACAGTCCATCTTGGGGACACATGATTTTTGCTTTTAATGGGCATAGAATATCTCTTCCTAGCAAGTTTACTGGGGTATGGGCTGAGTATAGCAAAGGTGCACATATGACCTTGCCTGCAATGAGCATTGGAACGGACTCCATTAGCGGTATGATCTGTGATTTCCCAGAGAAGCCTATGGTCTTTATGGATGACTTAGAGAGGGGGAACCCGGAGCCTTCTTTTCCAATGCATGAGTATGTGGCTCCTGTGTCAACCATAAAAGGATATTCACGGTCATGGATGACAACAGGTACGATGGGTTCCTCATGTGACTGTAGCGATATAGCTGGTAACATTAGTTCCCCCTCAGGCTACTCTGGGCACCCCTACCAGGGTTGTGGCTGTTCCATGCTGGGCCAGTTCTGTGCTGGACCTTCCCATGGGTTGCTAGGACATTGGGTCCGTATATGGCCTGGTTGACCACACCCCCAGCATTGATTGTCAGGTGGAGCTGGGTTAGCTGCTGGATAGCCTGCTCCTACGTTTGGTGGGCCTGGTGGCTGGTTGGGTGCATCCTGGAAGACATGGTGGTTCCCTGGTATGTAATTTCTGCCTCCTTTCCATCCTTCCCTGAAGTTTGTAGACTGAGCATTTCCTCCAGGTCCCCCACGGCCCCGCCCTCTGGGGGTTCGCTGATTGCCACCACCTCTTGGTATTTGCTGGTAATAATAATGGTGATGTGTGGCGTTGGTAGGGGTGTCTTTCCCTGTTGCGTTGGAGTCAGTGGGGGGTGGCTGCAGAGGTGCTTGGGGCTGGATGGTTGGAGGAGCTGCTTGGGTCGCTGCCACCACGGGAGCTTGGATTTTAGATTTCTCCTTTTCCTTTTTTACCAGCTTGCTCAGTTCTCCCAGTTGCAGCTGGGTCAATTTGTTGACTAGTTGTTTGTCTTCTTCATCCTTTTTCTTTCTGTCTTTTCTGTAGAGCTCAACATGGTGGACGATGTGTTCTGAGAACAGTGGCCAGTCCATTTTCATTAGTCCCACCACATCTTCCAAACGTCGCTGTACACTCTCTGGCATGGCCTTCTTAACCATCATTTTGAATAGGCTTTGAGTGGTTTTATTGGCATTCCATGCTTCTCCTGTTTCTTCTTTCCATTTCTTTTGGAAGGTGTGTAGGAACTTAGAGGGACATTCGTCTTCTCCCAGCGTTTCCCCTTCCAACTTGGATGGGTCTCTCTTTGCCGGGTAGTGTTTTCTCAATTGGCGCCACACCTTGGAGCGGTAATGCCCAAAGTCCACATCGTCGCTGTAATTGTTTCCAATTGCCGCTCCCACATTGGCTTCTGTGAATATTTCCTGGGTGGTTTGCTTCCCAGCCACATAGGTGAGCAAAGCTTTGACATCTCCCAAGGCTAGCTGTATTCCAGCTGTTGTTTCTTCTAGAGCCATTATCCATTTATCTGTGCCGTCGGTGAGTGCCGGTAGGCGCTCAGCTAGGCCATCATGTCCATGAAAGGCCAGGGCTCGTACTGCCTTTGTCCATTAGGTTGTGTTATAAGGGGACACATGGTGGTTCTGTTACCTTCCTCATCATACAGATATATGAGATCCTCAGTCTCTCCGAGGACTTTTCCTCCTTTCAATCTCATGCCTCCTTGACTTTGAGCTCTGTTGTCTGTTGTTGGTCGTCTGTTGGTGTCCCGTACCTCTTTGGGCTGTGTTTTGTTCGATTTCATTGTACCTTGGAGAGTCAAGGTGACGTGCTCTGTGGTGGGGCTAGCTTGAGGCTGGTAGCTGGCCTCTGGCGATCTTCTTCCTCGCGCATCTGGCGGTTCTTTACCTCCCATTCCAACATCTGTTGCCAGTGCTCGTACCCAAAGGTACTCATAGGCCTCAATCTTTCCTTTTTTCTTACGCAATTCTATTGTAGGGGAGCCAGATCTCTCTGTGGGGAGGCTCGAACAACTTTTATGGTGAGCTTTGCTTCCGTTTTTCACCTGCTTCTGTCTCCCTCTGTCTTTGCGCCCCGCAGTTGGTACTTGCCCTTCAGTGGAGCGAGAGCCTTCATCACTGGCGCTGTTTGTCGTCTCTCTAGCAGTAGTTCCGGTGCAGTCACTGCTCCTTATACTACGATGTTTGTATATCATTGGAGGCTGTCCAGTTTCACTCTCAGTGAACTCTCCATCCTCCTCGTCACTTGTTGACCCATCGGTGCTCTCCGTTTCTGAGGACGGTTCTGTTTCCAGTTTTAACTTCTTCCTCGGCCCCTGTAGTCCCCTCCTATTGGGTTTCTTGTCATTATTTTTTGTCAGGGTCACTGTGAATCTCCCTTCTAATTGGCCCTCCATTTCCGTAACTTTGGAGCCTCTTAGTGCGTACTGTCCCATTGCTGGCTGTGTTTGCTCCTGTGGGTATGGGGGTGGTGGCGGTATGGGTGGGGGTGGTGCTGTGGGCGTTACTTCTTCCTATATCTGGTGTTCTTTGTCTCTTTCCTCCAGCTGCACCATTATTCTTGTTCCAGTTTGTCTGAACCATCCTAGCACTTCTCTTTCTTTGGCTCTCTTGTTTTTTAGTTTGTAGCTTGCCTTGGTGTCTCGAGCTTCAATATGTCTTAATTCTGACTCTACTTCATCACAGCATGCCAAATTGAAGGTACCATCCATAGGCCAGCGATTCTTCCCGGAGGTTCTTTTGTGCCATTTGGCCACACAGCGCTGAATGTGCTTGGCTCGACTTGGGTGTTGTTTTATTACCATTTCTATCGGGGTCAGAACCCCTTCTTTCATTTTTCCCTGGTTGGCTCCCATGAAGCCTTGTTTTACTGCACTAGCTCTTGGGATTTCTGGCTGTTCGTCTGTTTCTGTTGTGCGTATTAACACCACTATCTTCCCTACTGTTATGGCAGTTTTGTATTTCTTTTCTCTATAAGGGTTGTACTCTAAGTCACAGGACCCGTCTTCTTGGAGTTTCCGTTTACTTAGACACCCAAATTTACCTGTTTCCCACTCAACTTTTCTGGGCACGATGACAATTTGCAGCCGCGGGTTGTATATTTCCCCTCCTGCTGGGCTTTGTATGCGTATTTGGTGCAGAGGAAGTGTGGCTACTGGTGCGTTCTGATAATTGTCACACAGACTCTGTAGTAGCGGATTTAGTGAATAAGGAACCCACAGCCTTCGCAAAATCGCTTCCCACGGGGCCCCTGGATACTCTTCCTTTACTCTCTTTAAATTAACAAATTTAGTGATTTGCCAGAGTTTTTGTTGGATTTCTTGTTCGTCTTGCCAATGCTCAGCCCCTTCACTATCTATGTAGCTTCGTTCTAACCAAAAGTGTGTGCGCACCCCGCTATATTCTGCAGGGCCCTCTGTTAGACAATGTTCTTCTCCCCAAATTTCGTCCTCAATGATTTCCCCTTCTTCCATCTATTTTTAGGTGCAGCTGTGAATTATGTTTGCCCTCACCTTTTGACTATTAGTAGTAACTCTATGTGTTTGCCCTATTAATTTCCCTTTAACACAATATTGCAACCATGCAGCCTGTTTAGTTGGTTTATTCGACAACTTAATTAGATCTCTGTTGTCAACACTTTTCTACATCCACAATTTTACAATTTCCTCTATAGCTTACTATATTTACAACACTATGTATTTGACATGCATAACGACGTCAAGGATTATGTTTATACTATTTTACAGATTACTTTTAGATGTATTTACAGTTTTTACACTTAGATCGATCAGTTAATTTTTTCTTTTTCTTTTTCCTTTTCCTTAGCTACCTGCCCATTCAGACCTGTTTTCTGAGGTAGTTCCCCTGCCCTCTTGGCTAAGAGGTCTCCCCTAAACAGCGGTATCCACAGGAGCTTTTTAACACTTTTTTAGCTTTCTGCCCGTTCAGTCCCGTTCTGTCTACGGTGACCTCCCCTCCTTCTTGGCTGGGAGGTCACTTTCCTCAAAACAGCGGTATCCACAGAAGCTTTTTAGGCCTTTATTCATTTATTCTTTATAGCAAACCGCCCATGCAGTCCTGATGTCTCCCCTAGACACACCCTCCTTTTATAGGCTTAAAGGTGTGCTAGGCAAGCCAACAGCAGTATCCGCGGATTTGCTTAGCATTCTGCCCGCGCAAACCTGCCGGCTGGCTTCAACACCCCCGCCCCTACAGGCTAAAGGGAGTGTTGGCAAGTTTCGGCAGTGGTAACCACGTATATGCTTTTGAGTATCTCTGACTCTTTTCTTCTCTTATTGTGCACTTTTGTCTCTTTAAATACTTTAAATACTCTTACTACCTTATTGCCTGTACCTCATTAGTTATTATTCATCCAACACACACATTCACTCTTTCCGCTCCACGATCACACCTTATTGCAGCAGAGTTACCCGTCTCCAGTGATGTTAGTTGCTTTTCCAGTGATATCTCTTTAATCAGTATATTATATAACTAGGTTCTTTAGGAGAGGAATTTGTCAAATACCTTTGACCTGGGCGGTTCCCAGCACTGCACCCCAGACACACCCGGTTTTAAACAGAAAAAGGCTCTGCTTACCTTATTTGGTGGCGCCACCTGTGTGTCTGACGTACAGCCCAGTGCTCCCGATCTCTGGCTTCAACCTTCCTTGCCTCCTGGCTGGCTGCGCCACTTGAGGTGACTGAAATCGGTGCCTGGAATTGGGCCTGATGGCTCCCGACCCCGTCCTCCTTGTTTCTTCTGAAATGTCTTTTGTTGTCAATTCAGTATCTTAGGTTCGGCTGGCAGATACTTAGAAAAACACTGGAGATAGGCAGAATCTGGTGCAATCGAGTTTATTGTGTTCACAGGCAACAACACAGACAAACTCACGAGTCAGCCTCCGGAGGACGACTGAAAAACTGCTCTCAGCGCTCTGGCTTATATGCTGGTGGAGGTCGAGGAGATCTCCACCCATTTCTGTAGCCCTTCCCATTTTGACCCGTTTTTACTGGTAGCAGACTTTTGCCTTTATTCCTGCTCAAGCTGGAATCTGCCACCAGTATTTCCGGGGCCACCCTCACTCTATTTTTTAAAAACCCATGTGATCTGTGGGGACTCACATGCTACAGTCCCTCGTGCTCTTATTTTTAGAAAAACATGTGATCCCTGGTGACTCACATGCTACAGCTCCTCGTGACACAATCATTTGAATGTATGTGTGACCTTTATATAAACTCCTAAGTGCATTAAGCAGTACAATCAAGTGAGTGTGCTATCTTCTTCACACAGCACGTGGTAACTTGTATGAGTGTCACTATAAGTTCACAACATCATGTGAGTGTAGGTTAATGCATTATATCATTACACAGCGCGTGATAGGTTATGTGTGTCAATAAGAGTTCACAGCTGAGATGTCACTAAGAGTTCACACTGTTATATTGCATATTACACATGAATGCAGGATTAGTTTTTTGCAAACGTCTACATACTAACATAGTTATATAGCTATTTGTATCTCATCCAACTTATATGGTCTAATATCTGATGAGGGTTTTGACTTTTACACTACACAGGCAATAGCATGGTTAGCAAAATCTTTGAGGACCCCTATTCATCTTCATCCTTCTGACTGTGCAGAATGCAGCACTACCAAATATGCTCTGGTAAGTTTTACATTTTTCAATATTTTATCATCATCTCTCCGTTATGATGATTTTTTCAAAACAGTTGTTAATCGAATTTAGGCATTTTAGCGAGGTTATTGAGGCAGCTAGCAACCAAGGAAGACAACACATGTTTTGGCTGGAAAATACGCTCACGGCTGGAATATGTCAACACCGTCTCTCCATTATGATGATTTTTTCTAAACAGTAGTTATTCAAATTTAGGCATTTTAGCGAGATTATTGAGGCAGCTACCAACCAAGGAAGACCCAGCCAGCTGCAGTGTACAACACGTTTTGGCAGGAAAATACATTCCCTTTTGTCAACTCTGTCACATGTTAACTCCACATGTAAGCTGTGAGAGTTGACAAATCCACCTATAACCTCTAAATGTGTGAATATAATATTTTCTGTGAACATGGTAAAGGATTAAAAAAAAATTTCTGGGATTTATTTACACACAAATGTATATATATATATATATATATATATATATATATATATATATATATACATACATAGCATAAATTATGTAATTTAAGCTTGTACTAGATACCCTACACTTCTGACTTGTAGAGTATGGACAAGCTTTGTGGTCTACTGATTATCGTGTAACTTTTGCAGCATTTATATTATATAATTATATAAATATATATTAAATTGAAAGCTAGTGTGTTGATTTTAGCAACATATAATGGTGATACTGAATCAATCATTTTGAACAGTATTGTTGTTTAGGACTGTCAAGTAAATCATTGGTAGAGGAGAAGGCAGGGGGTAGGGAGGGCAAGGAGGAGAAGTAGAAGCCCTATGTGCTCCACACAAAAAGTGGGGGCTGCTGGGCCAACCACGCAGTGGGTCGTCGCACCCAGCAGCTTCCACACTAACTACCTAAATTAAACATCTAATCTAAGCAAAACACAAACAATGAAAACTGAGCTACCGGAGACCTCCAACCCAAACTAAAATAAGAAAGGAGGTTGCATACTAATCCATGCAACCTCCGCTAAACCAAAAGAAAGGCAACAAAAGACAGCTCTCCAAGCTGCCTGGCGAATGTGTGTGTGTGTGTGTGTGTGTGTGTGTGTGTGTGTGTGTGTGAGAGACCCCTTCTCACTCTCTCGGGAGCTTTTATCAACTCCTCCCATCCTCGTCAGTCTCATAGGCTCCACCTGTCAGGAAAGTCGGATGACAGCACAGGAGGAAGAGAGAGAGAGACAGAGAGACGGAGAGAGAGACAGAGAGAGAGAGACACAGACTGACAAGTAACACCCCCACCCTGAGATGTTGAATAACGGGAGTACCAACAGTCACACACTAACATCGTGACATGGTGTCAGCTACAACATCCTCTCGCCCTTTTACATGCTTGATTTCTACACTGAACCCCTGTAAAAACAGGGCCCAACACATGAGTCTCTGGTTAGTTTTTTGCATCTGATTAATAAACACTAACGGGTTGTGATCAGTACAAACAACTGTAGGCGTACTAGCGGACCCGACATAGACCTGAAAATGTCTCAAAAAGCCAGAATCAGCGCCAGTGCCTCCTTCTCAATCGTGGAGTAGACTCGTTGATGGTGGGTAAATTTCTTACAGAAATAGGAGACCGGATGCTTTATTCCATCATCTCCATCCTGCAGCAGGACAGCACCTGACCCCGCATCACTCGTATCAACAAACATTTTAAACGGTTGATCAAACGGGTGCAGCAAGAACCGTAGCGCTCATTAACAAAGATTTTATACACTCAAATGCGCGCTGGCAACTCAGAGACCAGTGAAAAGGTGATTTGGGACTTATCAAGTCAGTGAGTGGAGCCGCAATAGCCGAAAAGTTTTTTACAGAAGCTTCTGTAAGATCCTGCCATCCCCAGGAAACGGCACAACTCGCGTTGAGAACCAGGAGCAGGGAAGGACAGGATGGCCTTAACTTTGGAGCTCACAGGTTTAACTTGGCCACGGCCCACAACTTTACCCAAATAAATCAAGCATGAGGTTAGCATTGCTCAACCTACTGAAGGCTGTGTGGAGTTTTTAATGTGTTCCTCCCACGATTCTGAATAAACCACAATGTCAGTATATTGCAGAAAAGCGTCAGGGGTCACAAACGTAGAGATCTCTTTTGCCCGAGCAGTCAGCAGCACCTGCCAATATCCTTTTAACAGGTCAAGTTTTGTTACAAAGTTAGCGCTGTCAACATGATCAACACAGTCTTCAACTCGAGGAAGAGGATAACAGTCTGGTTTAGTGGCCCCATTCACCTTTCTGAAATCAGTGCAAAAATGGTCTGAGCCATCAGATTTATCTGCCAGCAGGCATGGAAAACTCCCCTGAACTTGAGCTTGGCTCCACAATACCGTTTTCCATCATGTAGCTCACCTGTTTTTGCAACCGGAGACGCTTATCAGGATTCACTCTGTATGGGTGCTGTTTGATCGGTGTGGAATCCCCCACATCAATGTCGTGCTGCAGGACATGGGTTTGTGTCGGCACGTCTGAAAACAGAGACATGTGTGATTTAATTAACATGACCACATCTTCATGCTGGTCCTTATTCAAATGTGGAAAACATTCATCAAGTTTAGTCAACATTTCCGAGTTTTTTAACCGTCCCTGATCCACAGCGTTTGATGGACCTACAATGTCATCAACATGTTCATCAGACACTGCCAACTCAATCAGTGTCTCTGTGGGTTCAGCACTGGACAGTGCCAAAACTGCAGAGGTCACTCCAGCGGATTCAGCACCGAACAGCACCACCACAGGCTCGTCCTCCCCTTCACCAGGAAACAGCGGACCAGACTCCCTATCCAGGTAAGGTTTTAGCATGTTAATATGACATAATCTACTTCGCCACTTACGTTCTGGAGTGGCAACTATGTAGACTCGGTCATTAACTTTCTTCTGAATCACGTAGGGGCCGCTGTAACATGCCTGCAGAGCGGAGCCAGGAATAGGCAGCAACACCAGCACCTTATCACCTGGATTGAAACTTCTGCTTTTTGGATCCTTATCGAACCACGTCTTCATTTTTACTTGAGCAACAGACAAGTTTTGCTTTGCCAGCTCACAAGCACAAAGCAGTTTAAAGCGAAACTTACAAACATGATTGAGTTTTGTGGTTTGCTGCCACCCAGCCACTTCTCCTGCAACAACTTCAGCAGGCCCTGCACTATATATGTGCAAACACCAGCTCTGCTGGGCTAAACCCCAGAGACTCCTGAACTACTTCCTGAGCGGCAAAGAGGAGCTGATCGACACCCTCATCCCAGTCTTTATTGAACTCCAGGCAATAAGTTTGAAGCATGGATTTTAAAGTTTAATGAAAACGTTCATTCGCACCCTGACTCTCTGGATGGTAGGCACTGGAGCAGAAATGAGTGATGTTAAGCTGTTTCATAACCTGTGCAAACACTCTCGACATGAAATTAGACCCCTGATCGGTCTGTAGTTCCCTCGGCAACCCGAACTATGAAAAAAAAACTTCACTAGTGCCTTCACAACAGCAGGAGCTGTGATTTTACGCATGGGAATGGCTTCGGGAAACCTAGTGGCAGAGCACATAATTATCAACAGGAACTTGTTACCACTTTTCGTACGAGGAAGAGGGCCCACACAATCCACAATTACCCACTTAAACGGTTCCCCGACAACAGGAATTGGATAAAGTGGATACGGAGAGATGGTCTGATTTGGTTTACCAGAAACCTGGCAGACGTGACATGTTTTACAATGCTGCCGCACATCCCCCTTAAGCCCCAACCAGAAAAAACACCGCAAGATACGGTCATAAGTTTTATTGACCCCTAAATGACCAGCAAGTGGATTATCATGCGCCAACTTGAGAATTTCATGGTGGTGTTTTCTTGGAACAACAATCTGTTCAACTACACTCCAGCGCGGAGACCTGCAGAGGCTTCCATTTACATGTGAAAAGCAAGTCCTTCAGGAAAAACCCAGTAGACATTTCCTCCACCGCATCATCAGAAACGACAGCATCCAAAAAGGACGTTAAAGACTCATCACATTTTTGCTCGACAATAAGCTGCTCCCGCGACATACACACCTCAGCATTTAACTCTTTTATGGGAGTGGAGCCAACAGTCGGAGCTGGGGGGGAAACAGGTGGAGGGATTAGAAAATCATCATTAGACATGAAACTGTCAACCAAATCAACCCCTCCCTCTTCAGCAGAGAACTGCTCCTCATGCTTCTCAGACATTGCGTGAGTGACGGCACAAACTGACAACACCTCCGGACGTTTCTGTGCCAAATCATCCGGGTATTCAGGAGGATTTACGGTGGTTACCCCAGGATTTACTAACACTTTCCGCCCTGCCAAATCATTCCCCAGGATGAAAGAAACACCATCAATGGGGATCTGCGAGCTAACTCCCACCAGCACTTGTTCCTTAACCAGATCTGTATCCAAGAATATTGTATGTAGAGGTACCCCCACATAGCCTATACCAAATCCCAAAACAGGCACATCAGAATTAACAGACGACTTCTCTGACAACGGTAGCACACCTTCCAAAATACCTGACTGTGAGGCTGCGGTGTCCCTCAGAATGACAATGGGAACTCTCGTATCGTCACCTGTCAGAGAAACACAACCTTTCATAATAAAAGGAGTGAACATGTCGAGGTTAGGTTTAACAGTTATAGACTGACTGTGCACAGGTTGTTGCTTTGGCAAATGGTCTGTTTTCAACAGACTAACTGCTTTGGGAGACATGTTTTTCTTATCCAAAGCAAAGCAGTTATTAATTGTATGTCCAGACTTCTTGCAATAAAAGCAAACTGGCTTTTCTTTGGCTCCCAACTCTCTCACTACCAGAAGGCTTCAGCTCAACATCAGAAAATGGCCTAATCGGAAACACAAAATTTCTCACTGGAGGACTAAGTTCTGAGGAGGACTGAAATTTCTCAAATTTGTCCCTGTGTGTAAGGATATATTTGTCAGCTGAAAGAGCCGCATCAGACACCTTGGATACCTTCTGCTCATTTATGTAAATAGCGATCTTATCCAGCAAACAATTTCTGAACTCCTGTAGTAACACTAAATCGCATAGTTTGTCAAAGTCCTTTACATCTTGAGAGTGACACCAGCGATCAAACAGTGCTTCCTTTTCACAACCAAATTCAACATACGTCTGACAGTCAAAAAATTTTTGTTGATATGCCTCAGGCACCAGCTCATATGCCCGCAGCACAGCGCTTTTGACTTTATCATAATCAAAGCTCCATTTATCTGACAAAGATGCGTATGCATCCTGAGCTTTACCTGTAAATACACTCTGGAGAAGCAAATGCCACACATTCTCGGGCCATCGTACACTCAAAAAAATAATCAAGCCTAAAACGCTGACTTTATGTATTTTAATTACATGTAAATTTTCCATCTAATTTTATTACATACGTTCAGTGTAAAGGGTTGCATTAAATGCAATGTTTTTATATCACATTGAGTTAATGTGAATAAATTAAATAACTTAGTGAGATTTGATTAAATTATATTAATGCAAACTTACACATAAACCTTATGTGTTTATTCAGTTAAAGTTAAGGGGAACTTCTACATAAAAGTAATGTATTCCAAATTGGTTATTCTACACATACAAGCACAGTTCTGAAAACTTTATTGCCAGATTCCATTCAAATGCATCACAAACAATGAAATGCCAACAGTAAGTCCAAAATTATGAACACTTTAAATGCAATTGTTCCATTAACAATTCCAACAGGGTGCACACATCCCAAAAAAAACACTTGTTGCATCAAAAAATAAATGAAAAGGGTAAGACAAGGCCAAAGATTCACACGCCATTAATAGCTCCCATGCAATTTTAACTGAGTAACGTTTCCATCCAACAGATCTTCGTCAGGCATTGTCAAACCCAGAGTCAAATTTCACAATGCCTGACGAAGATCTGTTAGATCGAAACATTGCTCAATTTATATTGCTCGGAGCTATTAAGAGTGTGTGGATCTTTTGGTGATTCTTTCCTTCAATGGTAAAATTAAAACACAGTGCACGAGGTTTTCCACTGTACGGTAAAACTAACAGTACTTAGGTAGAACAAAAGTAGTAAGGCTTTCCACAATACAGTAACTTAAAATGGATTTGTATTTTTATCTGAGAAATATTTTAACAATGAAAAATGCAAATCTCTAAAATAAAAACACCTTACAACTTTTAGGAACATTAGTTACAATTGGGAAATATTCAAAAGGCTTTCTAGTACAATATACCTGACAATACCTAAAAAGGCACAACGCTCAGTTATGTACTCTAGCAAAAACATCATACGTAAAGACAAGGCTTCCCAGGGTATTAATACCACAGATGAGAAAAAAACCTGCATAATTACATGAAGGATTCAACCAAAAAATATATCCCATCATCAGTTATAGGGGTTGCTCTATCCTCCACAAAACTTATTGGAAAAAGGTCAAACCTAATAAGAAAACTAGCCCTTTTGCCAGTAGTAAACCTAGAAATTATTCTCGGGTAAATTAACTAATGAGTCGTAATTCCAAGGAGGCACTCTTAATAGCATCATCAGGTAAGATCCTTCAGTTTCAAAACAGACTTTCGCTGAGGTATCAGAATAGTCAGTAGCATTAAATGCAAAAACATTTTCATAGAAATGACAGTCCCCGTCGCTACTTCCTGTCACTGTGGAACAAAACAGTGATTTATCTGTTACCACTCAGTTCATGAAAGCTGTTATATGAATGGTTTTGCTCAGTTCTCTCCACTGACATATGTAACAAAGATAATGTTATGCAATTTTAATGCAAAAAAATTGCCACAAGGTCCAAGAGCAGTTTCCTCCACCAAATGCTCCATCCCTCCAACAGCAGATCTTAAGAAGAATCAGCAAGTTCACACATAACTAAAGTGGCAATAGACAACGCCAAAAAATAGAAAATCCATTTCCAGTGTTTGTGTGTTGGGTTTTCTTCTCAAACCACATGAATAGTGAATAGTAAAGGACACCAAGCCAAAATGTGCTCAACTGTCCGGCACTGTACTGATGAGCTCACTGAAGCATCCTAATTTTAAGTGTTTGGACCTTTGGGGACAGTTTCTTGCTATCCATGTTCATCAACACTTTCTGGAAGAACTCAAATGTGAATTTGAGTTCCTGCGGATAGCACAGATTGAGTGTGTAGATCAGGCCAAAAAGCATGGCCCATCCAAAAGAGACACTTTGCAGGTTGTGTAGCAGTTCCACACCCTCGATGACCACTCCAACATCCTCTGGCTTGTCCACTGCATCAGCACCATTTTTGCGAATCACATAAAGCCCCATGGTGGTCTGTGCGATCCCTCTCTCAGCTTCCTCATGATTGGCATTCTAATGGTGAAAAACATAGTCCATTTTGAAATTGAAAACATTACAAGTTAATTACTGAAAGCTCACAGTCAAATGCCATTACTAACCAAGTACTCTTTAATGAGAGTGTCGCTGTCTTCATTGAGGTAGACACACAGACCTCTAAGGATATAGTCTCTCTTGAGGTCAATGTCCTCACTCTGCAAAAGAAGGCATAATATTACAAGTCTCCACTTCTCAAAACATTTTCCAGGACATTGCCCTCTTATTTTCACCCCTGTAGTTACTTTATTGACACTTCACTAAAGACACAGCATGTTGATGCACAAGGTATCCTTCTGTTTGAGCTATCAGATTTGCGAAATCTGCAGCAGAAATTGGTATTACGCAGTCATACCAATGGAAGCATTGCAACAAAAGACATAGTGAAAAGACATGCAACTAAAAAAAATGATTAGTTTCAGTTGTCAGCAATGTCAGAAGCCTGTTAAAGTGTTACATAGAAAAAAAGATTTTACTTGGGCTAAATAATGCAACAGTTTAATGCACCTGCCTTAGCTGTCGGAGCCATGAGTAATCTGATCTTCCTTCCAGCAGCTCCACCTCTGTTGCTGAAGACCTTAAGTAAGTTAGCTGTATATTTATCAAGTTGTGCCAGGAACTTGGCTTGAAGTGGCAAAGTTGTTATACGCATGAATTCTTCATTTATCTATGAGAGAAAACAAAAGAGAGATATATATGGGAGATCTAAACAAGTGATGAAAACTTTAATGCTTGAAGAGGAATTATTTTCTGAGCTGAAAAAAATGACAGACACTATAAAAGGAAACTTGGCACTCAGGCACCATCTTTCAGAACGCCCATGGGCAGTTGAATCGCAACCAGCCAAAGTAGAGCCCTATCATCATGAATGGCAAGTTGGTATCGAATGTTCTGATGTATGTATTATCATTTGCTTTCCATGATTAGGGACTCTATCAAACTATAGACAACATGGAGTCATAAAATGTGGGCCACCAGTATTGCACAATTTTGTAATTTGCAGCAGTCTGCGTTGTTGCCATAGAAAATGTAAACTGGAGAAACTATAATGGAGGGCCAATAGTGTACAGGTTTTCATTTCAACTAAATACAGCAGCTGATTTCATTGATTACCTCGCTTTCAGAGGGAGGAATCAGTGAAATCACCAGGTGCACATTCTGGTTGGAAAGAAAACCTGCAGACTTGGCCCTCCATGGCACATGGCTGCCCACTCCAGTTCATGTATATAGAACACATGTATATAGGTATATAGTCGAGCTATGGAGCTTGTTTTAAAAACACAAAATAGACTTGATTTTTACCTGTATCAATTCTGCGGTGTTGAGCATGCCAACACTTGTCTTCATTGTCGTTGGGCTGTTGCCCCCTACTTGTACAATTCATCAATAACGAAGTTGTGCAGATGTGCCACCACTTTTAGTATTTCAAAATGTTCCATTGTAAGAGTGACAGTGCACAGCCCTTTTTAGACGGACAGACATGTAAGGTAGTCTGTAAATAGGATCAGTAATTGAGGCATGCCGTTCTACATCAGCAGAGCAGTGTGGAAAATATCAATATCATCAATACTCACTTCTCTTACTGTAAACAAGGCAGGCCATCTGTTTACAAATTCAGATATCACAGGTGCGTCCTGGACAACCTCCTGACGTCTGTAGGAGAAGGTCTTCTGCATTTTCTCCTTGACTACAGCCTCGTTGTTTCTCTTTTTCACCTCTGTCAAGAGAGCTACCCTTTCATCTTCAAGACTCTCTCTTGTTTCACTGATAGGGAGGGATGGTAGGAAGTTGACCTCTGATTTTCTTGGTTTTTTGATGTTTGCAGCTGCTTTTTCTTGACCTTTGCGCTTGTTCTTGAGAGAGTTTACACTGACCTCAGGGTGTCCAATCTTGTTAAGTTTTGTGCGAAAATTGGCAACCTTTGTCTTTAGATACTGTTTCCATCCCTCATGGCCGGCACGAGTTCCTCTTTCCCTCAAGCATGGATGGGCATGCACCAAGACCTCAGCGGCCTCTTCAGTTTGGGAATCACTAGGATATGCTGTGTATTTGAAGATTTCTTTAGCCATGCCTTCAAGGATATCCATTCTTAGCTTTGGTGGGGGGGTAAGAAGAGTACCATTTGCTTTGAATTCTGCGTTTGCTCTTTGGAGCTGAATTTCAGCAAAATATGAAAAGCGCGGAACCAAGAAGATTGGAGGCCAAGAACAGGTTCTTGACTCTGGAACTGGATCTAAAATTAGAGTGTCTGCACTGCCAAATGAGTGATCAGAAGACAAAGTGTCTCCATCCAGGGGTCACAGAGCTGTGGGATGTTGTGGGTGTAGTTATTGGTGTGTTGGTGCTGCAAGGTGGTGGAATCCCTGGAATGTTGGAGCTAGTTTCTTCACATGAAAAAATATCACTTTCAGAGTATCCCTGTCTCTAATTTCACTGGTTGATTGATATATTCATTTCCAAAGTCTGCATCCTTGTATTGGAGCCTGAACTGCTGTTTAAGTCCAAAAACAGTCTTTATCTCAAGGATAAGTTGATCCACAGATGCTGGTATCCCTGGCATGAGGGTAAGCTTTCTGGCATCATCTCCATCAAAAACAACTCTCAGATGGACGGGACTTGACACTTCAACTTCAAACAACTTCAACTACTGTAACGGTTATTTTTAGCTAATCTGAGGATTCACAACTGAGAAAGAAGTCATATTACAGACCTACCTTAAACAATAATATGCCTTTTCAAGGTAACCATTTGTCTCACACCTACAGTGTAGTCACAGAGTGGATAAGCATCGGCCAGGTCCTCAAGATCAACCAGGGCAACCTCTCTATTAGGAGATATGGTCAACTCATAAGCTCTGAAGTGCTCATGATACCACGCACACAATATTCTTATAACAAAGCTCAAACTATTTTTTACAATGCAATGTGGTATATTCTTGAAACAATTTGTATGATGAGCAACTTGCTGAAAGAAGCTATGCTTCGCCTCAAACCTCATAGTCCATTGCCCTACTAAAGGCCCAAAACATTCAATCATTTTAGGGTAATGTTCAAGATAGTGATGTTTTGGCAAGAGTCGTGCTGGAAAAAGTTCCAAGAATCTATCTCTGTGTTCTGTGATTTTGCAGTCCAGGTAGGCAATGGTTTCTTTATTATGAAGAGGGGCAACAGCGAGTTCAACTATTTCTTTTAAATCAAGCAACACAAGCCAAGCAGGCTCTGCTTCAGGTATCAAGTCTCCAATTATAAATGGAAGCAACCTCAATAAATTCCAATTTTCATGGGCGTTGCCTCCAATGGTCCTGTTAGAGTCATAAGTGCGTGGTATGATATGTGGTTTATTAGTTCTATCCCCCAACTTATATGGAAATTTCAGGATTTGTTTGTTAAGAGTGTTAAGAGTCAGATACTTTTTGGAAATGAATTCACCAATGCAGAGGGCAATCTCAACTGGAATAACACCCTCAAATAAGTCATGAACAATGTCAGGAGGGTAACCCTGAGTAACATGAAAAAAAGATAAATTCTTAGTGAACACACACTCTCTCTTCACTCCACAACAGATGGTTGAGTTCTCTATTGCAAATACAATGTGTGTCTCATGAATGTCTTTTGTTCGAAAGGTTAAAATGACCTAACTGAACAGCCTTAGCCTGAATGTCTGATCTCTTACCTGTACAAAACCTGCAGAAGTAGACACCAGAAAAGCTTTCAACAAAGCTTGCTATCCCGTGGGCTCCTAAATTATCTGCAATGACCGACTGAACTGTGCCTTTCACAAACTCCCCAAGACCTGAAATAAAAACACTGTGCTTCTCTAAAATAACCAAATCCTGTAAAAGGGGTTCCAAAATTTGTTCATACCCATACACCTTTACATCAGTAGTCTTGCATAATACAGCCAAATAAATGGAAGAAAGAGTTGAATGAGGTGGTGGTAAATTATTTAAAATCCAGTACACTCCAGTACACTTTTCTGGACGTGCCTAAGGGGTTGCAAACCTCAAAGTCATCAACATACAGCGATATCGATAATTTAAATCATCCCCAGTGAAAAAACTATTTTCTTTAACGTAAATCCCATCTCTAATCGATTTGTACTGCACTACACATGAGGTATTTTTCTGTGTCTTGTGGGTATGGATTACATTTTCTAAAATGTCACTGTTACTTAACAGATGCTGCAGAGAATGCAAAATAGGAATATACTGAAATGTCCTATTGGTCTTAGGATCAAGGATGTACTCAACTGGGTTCACCACATTGAAATGTTCTTCATAATACTGTTTCCTTTTATAAGCTGTAGCCAGGGGGGCATCTTTTGCGAAAGCTTTGGCCAAAGGATTGGTCTTGCACACTACTTTAGCAAGCTCTTTGACAATTGACTCATCAACTTGAACACTATGGTTTTTAAGAATGTTAGACAGGCTGTTAAAGGTGATTGGAACAGATGGGGAGCTTAACAAATAGTGTAATTCATGCAGTAATTCATCAATAGCTGTTGCCGGCACAAACAAAATATGTTCCAATTTCAATATAACTGAGGCGATGTTCTGCTCAATAACATTGGGAAGATCTTAAATACTGGAATAACTATGTGCATCTAAATCAGTTTCAGATTCTTCATCTGTGTCTGCAGCACAAGTAGCAATATCATCACCAACAGAGCTGTCTGATTCTTGTAATCCTGCAACTACAGTGACAATCTCATCTTTAAAATCATTTAAAGTATGGGGATGTGATTCCTGTTTTTATGGCCATGAAATGTATTGTAGATGTTGGTTTTAAACACACAACTTTTAAACATGCATGTTACAGTTTTATGTCGGCGTAAATGTTCGTTAACATGACTGAAGTAATCTCGTTCATTTGAAAGCTCATGACATGTACACGACTGACATGAAAATGTAGATATCTCAGATCACTTTGAAGATGATTGGGTTTTGTGAGTACAGTATATATGACTCAAAAGACTGTTCCATAATCTAAATGTGCAAGCACAATTAGTGTAGGGGCATGGATGCCTGAAGCTGTTCCCATAATGGCCATGTTTTAGCTTGCAATGTTTAAGCAATTCATACCTAGTTAATACTGATTTTCCACACACCTTACATTCCCAAACGCTCATTCATATTTTCCACCTAGAAAAGAAAAAAAGAAGAACATGGTCAAAATGTACCTAATATCTTTGCAGGAAACGATGGCTTAGTCAATATAGACCTAATCAATGCTACGACATGTACTCATCTAAATTGAGAGGTTGCTCCATACAAGACATGAGCTACTTTATTGATTTGGCCCTATGATGTTGTACCTGGAAGTAATGGAAAAATATTACAAGGTTAGTTTCCAACCAGGATGAGAAATAGGGATGTGTGTGTGTGTGTTTGTGTAACTGTCTTAATATGATCTTAAGTTAACATTAAGTTCTTACATTTACTACATTAAAAATATTCTAAGGCCGTCATAGTCTGGACATAGTTCGGCTTGCCTGCTGTAGAACAAGCTAGCGAGTGAAGTACATTTACTCTAGTATTGTACTTAAATACAAATTTGAGGTACTTGTATGTATTTATATACTTACTGTCTGCTACTTTATACTTCTACTCTACTGTATCTTAGTAGAAAGTATTGCTTTAGTTCAAGTTACTTTGCAGATTCAGATTATCAATACAAAATATGATTAATAAATACAGTCAGGTCCATAATTATTTGGACAATGATACAGTTGTTGTCATTTTGGCTCTGTACACCACCACAATGGGTTTTAAATGAAACAATGAATACCTGCTTAAAGTGCAGACTCTCAGCTTTCATTTAAGGCTTTTTTCAAAAATGTAGTATGAACCGTGTAGGAATGACAACCATTTCTTCACACAGTCCCCCGACTTTAAGGGCTCATAAGTATTTGGACAAACTAACATAATCATCAATTAAACAGTCAGTTTTAATACTTTGCAAATCCTTTACAGTCAATGACTGCCTGAAGTGTTGGACACATAGGCATCATCAGATGCTGGGTTTCTTCCCTGGTGATGCTCTGCCAGCCCTTTACTGCAGCCGTCTGCACTTCCTGCTTGTGTTTTGGGTGTTTTGCCCTCAGTTTTGGCTTCAGCAAGAGAAACGCATGCTCAATTGGATTCAGGTCAGATAATATGACTTGGCCATTGCAGAACATTCCACTTCTTTGCCTTAAAAATGTCTTTGGTTGCTTTTGGAGTATGCTTCAGGTAATTGTCCAACTGCACTGTGAAGCATCGTCCAATGAGTTTTGAAGCATTTGGTTGAATCTGAGCCGATAATGTAGCCCCAAACACCTCAGCTTTCATCCTGCTGCTCTTGTAAGCAAGACAAGACTTCACTAGAATAAATACAGAGGGTTTATCACAAGATGCAAACCATTGGTTAGCCTTAAAAATGGAAGACCAGATTAGAGTTTGTCAAAAACCATCTAAAAAGCCTGTACAGTTGTGGAACAGCATACTATGGACAGATAAAACAACGATCAACTACCAGAATGATGGGAAGACAAGAGAAGGAAGAAGGGAAGGAACTGCTCATGATCCAAAGCACACCACCTCATCAGTGAAGCATGGTGGAGGTACTGTTATGTCATGGCCATGTATGGCTGCCAGTGGAACTGGTTCTCTTGTATTTATTGAGGGACCGAGCCTAGAGGCAGAGGACTGCTCAAGGACCCTCCCTATACTTTTTGCTGCGTTCATTCTCACAGACCAGTCCTCGCCGAAGGCGAGGACACTATTGTTTTTGCTGCGTTTATTATTATTAGGGACCGAGCCTAGAGGCAGAGGACTGCTCAAGGAGCAGTCCTCACCGAAGGCGAGGACCCTCTTGTTTTTGCTGCATGCGTTTATTGTGGACCGACTCCAACAGTAGTGGACTTTTCACAGACCAGTCCTCGCCAAAGGCGAGGACCCCCCCTATACTTTTTGCTGCGTTTATTCTCACAGACCAGTCCTCGCCAAAGGCGAGGACACTATTGTTTTTGCTGCGTTTATTATTATTATTATTATTACGGACCGAGCCCTAAGGCAGAGGACTGCTCACAGAGCAGTCCTCGCCAAAGACGAGGACCCTATTGTTTTTGCTCCGTTTATTATTATTATTCTTTATTCTTTCTCCCGCCACCTCTTTGAACTGGAATTTGACCCCCTAAACATGCTCAAAAACTCACCAAAATTGGCACGCACATCAGAACCGGTGAAAAATTTTAGAAAATCATGACATTAACCCCTAAAGTGCCAAAATGGGCTCTCTAGTGCCACCTAGGCACACAAAAATGGCCGCCACGGCCTGTAGGAATGTCGTAGAAACATGAAACCAAAAGTGGCGTGTTCGTCTCATGAAGGCCTAAAAATCACGTGCTGACACCCCTGACCTAAATCCAACAGGAAGTGAGATATTTGCCCTTTCAAAGTAAGATTTTGCCTTAAAACTGCCTTTCCTAAAAAATCTTCTTCTCATACACCGCTTATCCAATCGGCTTCAAACTTGCACAGATGACAGATCAACTCGTTCTAATCAAAAGCTATTCGTAACTTTTTCATTACTCGCTTAGTTTGGATTTTATGGGCTCCATAAGGTGAGATGTCAGAAAAACGTCCTGGCGATCCTCGAAAGCTGTCCCATAGGAAATGAATGGCAGCAGGGGGGAGAAAGAGACCAATCTTAGGGCTTTTTCTAGCATTTACAGTGTCTCCATACTTTGTGCTACAGACTCCATTCCAACTCTCAAATGTTGCCACAGGTCTCATCTATTCACTCATGTTTTCATCTTTTTCATATCTTTTACCATTTTTCATCTGTGCCTCTCAAAATACCATGAGCAAAAGTGGAGAAATTCTCAGTTTACAATGGGTGTGTATTGCACGGAAAGCTGTGAGCTAGAGTGGAGAGGGCTCTAAAAATCATCTAAAACTTTTGTCTTTAACTCGCTGCCATGGCCACAATTTTCACTGTACACACACAATTTATACCACAAAATGTAGGAAAATTTGTCCAGCTCACAGATATGTTGACATGGAATCTCTCACACATACACATTTTTGCTGAGTGGCTCCAAAGCGAAGGGAGCGCTGATTTTTTTCTCATTCACTCCCATGTAAACTCAGAGGAGAAATTTCTGGAAACAGCTGGGGTGCAACACATTTTAAACTCGCTCTCCTGACCACATTTTTGACTCGAGAAATATAAAACGTGACACGCGCGTTCACGAGATGTGGCTGTCTCTCAAAATCCCTTTATTTTCTTGCTTGGACCAACGGTTTGGGTATGCGAAGCATTTGTTCGAGGAGTTAAATCCCTTTATAAACAGCCTTTGGTGATCTGCTCTCCTGACGTGTCTGTGTCTGCCACAGGTGCGGGCAAGTCATTAATCGCCATGACAACGGCTGCACACACAGACACAGCCACAGGGCTCTCTGGTCTGTGTGTCTCACAATCTTTAAAGGACAGATTACAGCAGCAGAAACTTCATTTGAAACAGAACACATGCATTATTAACCCCTACAGTGCCAAAATGGGCTCTCTAGCGCCACATAGGTGCACTAAACTGGCCACTGCAGCCCGTAGGAATGTCGTATCAAGATCAAACCAAAACTGGAGTGTTCGACCTGCAAATAACACGCTAACACCCATGACCTAAATCCAACAGGAAGTGAGCTATTTGCCCTTTCAAAGTAAGATTTCCCCTCAAACGTGCTCTTAAAAAAAAACACATCTCCTCCTACACCGTTTATTGTATCGGCTTTAAAGACGCACACATACCAGTTCAACTGCTGCTAAACAGATCTTCTGTATAACTTTATCTCTCTCATGATCACATTATTTTGATGATTGGACGAGCGGTTTGGGAATGGGAAGAACTTCTTCGAGGAGTTAAATCTCCACTAAAACAGGTCTCTCTGTGTTCTGTCTGTCTCTCTCTGCTCTTCTGCCAGGTGCACCTACTTGATTACCATGGCAACTGCTGTCACACACAAACTCACAGAAACATGATGTCTGTGCGTGTCTACATCTTACATGCAGACATGACATGGGCACAATCTCCATTTTAACCCTTCAGGTGTCAGAGTTTATTGAGGAAAATATTCCATTTTCATTTCAACATTTCAAAAGGCTGTGGCTTGAAAGTGGTGAGAGATAAAGGCATACTGTAAATGAGAAAACTATTCATCATGACCCAAAGTTTGTCATGGGAGTAAATTAACTTATCTAATTTGCATATTGTGGTGTCACTAGGTGGCAGCCATATTGGATTTCATACATCTCAGTAAAACAACATTTTGAACATATTTACACAGTAAATTTATTTTGTTTTGTGTTGTTTTTGTTGTCTCTTCCTCAAAATAAAGGACGAGGAATCTGATGGGAATAAATTCACTCATCTAATTTGCATATCGTGACATCACTTATCCATACGTACAGCTACAGAAAGCATTCAAACATCAGAACGTTCAGCTCTGTAAGGATTTTCTGATGTTTGTGGCAACATGTTTGATATTTCTAAATAATTCACAGTGACGACATAAGCTGGGGCCCGAAACGGGCGCGAGTGTGAGGTCCCGCCAAACGCTGCTTGCAGCTTTAATTCCTCTTGTTACCTTTGTTACTCTCTTGCTTCTTTCTCTTGTCCTTTTGTAATCTCATGTTGTGCTCTTCTTCATTTTTAGTCTCTTGCTTTTATGTTTGCGTAAGCTCCTTCGTTTTTACTTTATTGCTTCTGTGTAACTCTTTTGTGCTCACTATCAAAGTTATTTTAAACTTTAAATTTTGCTGATCCATTTTTTTTTAATCTCCAGTGTTTTCAACATTTTTGCGTGTTAATAATAACTTTGACAACAGTATCGAACAGCCAACGATATTGTTTTCACTATTATTATGAGCGAGTAATCAGAACGAAGTAGACCTCTTCGCCCCAGATTCATCAGAACCAGCGGCTGCCAGCCACTTGCCACAGTGGTTTTCATGCCAAGCCCAAAGGTTTTCTGCAGCGTAAGGCAACCAACCTGGGGCACCCACGAGACATTGCAGACTAAACCGCTCCCACACTGCTGTGAGACAGCCGACTTCATACTGCTGGAAAGTCCGGGAGCTGTGAAGCAACAGTCTGGGGCCCCAAGAGGAACTTCGCCTTTGATCCCCACTGCTAAAAAGTAGGCAAAGAACTTCCATAACTTGATGAGCCGTGCGGTCAAGAGTGAGGTCGAGCACCATCTCCCTCCTAAACTGTGATGTGAAGATTTTGGCCAAAGCCCTTGCCCTACGCCTCGAAACCACAATGCACAATGTGATATCTGCTGACCAAACTGGTTTTATTTGAGGCCGTCATTCATTCACAAATATCCGTCAGCTCCTAAATGTTATCCACTCTCCTGTGTCCAGCGCGGTACCTGAGGTGGTTATCGCGCTGGACTCAGAGAAAGCTTTTGATAGGGTAGAATGGGGATATTTATTTGCATGTTTAAAGAAATTCGGATATGGCCCTAATTTTATTTCGTGGATTAAACTTTTGTATACCTCTCCCAAAGCCTCTGTAATCACAAATGGTAAATGCTTACGGTATTTCCAGCTGTCAAGGGGCACCTGTCAGGGCTGCCCAATCAGTCCATTGCTGTTTGCCTTGGCCATAGAGCCCTTGTCTATTACACTCAAAACATTACCAACAATTACTGGGATTCATAGGGGGGCGGAGAGAGCATAGAGTATCTCTTTACGCAGATGATTTGTTAATGTATGTATCTGACCCTGTTTCTTGTGCTCCTCATATTACCCACACCCTGAGGAGATTTGGTGCTTTTTCTGGGTACAGATTGAACTTCAGTAAAAGTGAATGTTATCCTGTTAATGACTTGGCTCTTCAAATACAGGACAGTGCTCTATCGTTCCATATGTCTAAAAATGGCTTTAAATACTTGGGCATTAATATTACAAGGGACATGTAGAATCTTTACCAAGAAAACTTCTGTCTGCTATTTGAGAAAGTCAAATTAGACTTGAAGAAATGGAAACTACTTCACCTATCCTTAGCAGGGAAAGTGAACTGTATCAAAATGAACGTCCTCCCCAGGTTTCTCTACCTGTTTCTACATGTATCCTACTTCATCTCCCTAAATCCTTTTTTAAATCTATTGATAAGGCTTTAATTTCATTTATATGGGATGGGAAGAAGCCTAGAATATGGTTAGAACTGCTACAGAGGCCTAAGAACCAAGGTGGCTTAACTCTCCCAAATTTTTGTCATTATTATTGGGCCTCAAATGTTCGAAAAATCATGTATTGGCTCCATACTCCCAACACTGACTGGTGCCACTTCGAAGCTGCATCTTGCACCTCCACCTCTCTTAGAGCCCTGGTCACTTCCAACCTCCCCCTCTCTTTCTTACAATACACTAACAATCCTATAGTCATAAAAACCCTCAAAATATGGGTTCAACTTAGACGGAACTTTGGGTTTAAAAACCTTCTCCATCTAAGTCCCATACACAATAATCACCTTTTTCCCCCAGCTAGGTTAGACTCTGAATTTACTCTCTGGCAGAGACAAGGCATTTATAATTTATAATTTTAAGGACATGTACATAAACTGTACTTTTGCAAGCTTTGAGGACATCAAATTTGGCCTCCCTCAGTCTAGCTTACTTTGATATTTCCAAGTCCGCCACTTCCTTAAACATCATGATCCCAATTTTCCATACATAACATCACATTCCGGTTTAGATGATCTGTTAAAATCTCCATTCAATTCTAAAAGACTTGTCTCAAGAAACAGTGATTGTATAACCTCTTTTAAAAACACAACACTGGCAAAGATCAGAGCAGACTGGGTGGATGAGTTGGGGGAGAATGTAGAAGAGGACATTTGGGAGAGCGCTCTACTAAGAGTAAACGACAGCACTTCTTGTGCCAAACTAAACATTATACAATTCAAGATCCTACATCGCATCCACTACTCCAAAACAAGACTGGCTAAAATATATCCCAACACAGATGCAAGCTGCGACAGGTGTCAAAATACTCCTGCTGATTTAACACATATGTTTTGGTCATGTCCAGCCCTGGCAACCTATTGGTCTACCATCTTTAAAACGTTGTCAGAAGCATTGAATATTGATCTTGAACCCAGCATAGCCATGGCTATATTTGGTACCACAGACATACAACATTAAGGAAAAGTTATAAAAACATAATTGCATTTACGACGCTGCTTGCACGCAGAAGAATATTATTGCATTGGAAATCAAAAAATCCACCCAAAGTGTCTTTGTGGTTTAGTGACCTGACACAGTTCATACAATTAGAGAAAATAAAATATACTCTCAGGGGGTCCAGAGACAAATTCTTCTCTGTCTGGGATCCGGTGTTGATGCACTTAGGTAAACTTAAAACTATGCCCACTTAATTACCGCTTAGCAGCCATCTTGCATTTGTATTTGTGACTGTGATTGAATCCATGTGAACCATGTCTTGTTTAGTGCACAGCTTCAGTGTTGGCAAGCCTAGGTATATGCTCTATTTGTTATATATATAAATGCATATTTTTTTATTGTATTCATTTATTTTTGTATTACATTCAATTATCATTTTTTACTGGATTGGTGTCCAACATGTTCTTGGGATGGGGGGTGTAGTGTAAGATTTAATCATTAATCAGTTAAATGCTCATATTACATAAGTTGATTAAGGTTGAAGTTCATATAATAATGTTTTTATGTATCCATGTGTGTCAGAACACTGTTACACAAGTTTATGTATTCATATATATTGAGAACACACGCACATACCACACCATACTGTCTGGAAGTGTAATAATGCACACACATGCATGAGCATGAAGGCACAGGGGACCTTATAGAAACAGTCCCCAAGTTCCATATGTTTTTTAAAAAATAAGGTGAAACTGAGTTCAAACCTAATGGTGGGAGAGTTTGGGGATTTCCAGGATGAGGTTAAAAGATTACGCCATTAAGACATGTCCAGGCATGATCTGGACAAAAGCAAAAAGGCCTGCCACCAATAGGTTTGGACTCAGGAAGGAAGGGCTAAAGGAAAAGGGTGGAGATTCTCTCGAATCTTCACCAGCATAAAAAGGAGAGCTCAGAAAGCAAAACTTCAGTCTTGCTCCGGAGCCTGACTCATGAGTTGTATGTGTTGAAGCTTGTGAACACATTAAACTCGATTGTACCAGATTCTATTTGTCTCCAGTGTTTCTCTAAGTGTCAGCCAACTGAACCTAGAGTACTAAATCGGCACAGAAGACGATCTTGAAGAGAAGGTGAAGACGAGGTCGGGAGCCATCTGGCCCAATTCCAGGCACCGATTTTCGCTTCGGCGAGCCGAGCCAGGAGGGAGGGGAAGTCAGAGCCGGAGACCGGAGCACTGGGCTGCACGCCAGACATACAGGTGGCCACCAAATAAGGTAAGCAGAGCTTTTTTTCTGCCTAAACCGGGTGTGTCTGGGGTGCAGTGCTGGGGCCGCCCAGGTCAAAGGTATTTGGCAAATTTCCCTCCCCTAAGAACCTAATTATGATGTGCTGATTGATAATTAAGGACGTCACTGAGATACAACTAACATCACTGGAGACGGTTGAGTCTGGTACAATAAGTGTGATCTTGGAGTGGAAAGAGTGAATGTCTGTGTGTTGAATGTATGGTAACAAAAGTAACAAGAGATAGTTAAAGTATTTAAAGTGTTAAGAAGACAAATAAGAATAAGAAGTGCACAAGAGAAGAAGAAACCTGTAAGAGTTATACAGGGAAGAGAAAAATAACCGGTAAAAGAAAAAGAAAAAGAGTAAGAAAAAGAGAAGAGATATACAAAGGCATATCCGTAGTTACCGCTGCCCATCTTACCAGCACCCCTTTAAGCCTGTAGGGGCGGGGTGTTGTGTCGGACGGCAGGTCTGCACAGGCGGAATGCCAAGAAGATAAAAGAGAAGATAAAAGTTAAGTACATAAAAAGCATATCTGTGGATACCGCTGTCTACCTTGCCAACATTGCTTTAAGCTTGTAAGGGCGAGAGTGTTGCGTCGGGAGGACAGGACTGCATGGACAGAATGCCAAAGAGTTAAGAGATAAAAGAGAACAGTCAGCAGATCGATCAAAGTGTAAAATTGTACAGTGAGTTAACATATCTAAGTGTAACATATAAAGTTGTTGTAAATACAGTAAAATGTTGAATGAAAATGTGAGTGTAAAAAGACTGATAAACTACTAGACGACTGACCTAACAGACATAAGGAGGGGGCTGAGAAATAGAGACAGTAGGAAAGATCTGACTAATAAATTAAGTACATAAATTTTACCATCATAATAATATTTAGAGGGGTAAAATCAGAGACTAAATAACCGACACCTAAAATAGATGGAAGAGGAAGAGGACAGTGGAGATGGAATTTGGGAAGAAGAACACTGTAGTACAGAGGGTCCTGTAGAATACAGGGGAATACGCACACACTTTTGGCTGGAGCGCACCTACTTAGATAACGAGGGGGCAGAGCATTGGCAGGACGAGCAAGAGATTAAACAAAAACTCTGGCAAATCACTAAATTCACTAATTTGAAAAAGGTAAAAGAAGAGTTTCCAGGTGCCCCGTGGGAAGTGATTTTGCGTAGACTATGGGTTCCTTATTCACTAAACCCACTATTACAGAGCTTGTGTGATAATTATAAGAACGGACCAGTAGCTTCACTTCCTCTGCACCAGATAAGAATACAAGGCCAAGCAGGTGGGGTAGGATACGCTCCACGGCTGCAAATTGGTGTCATGCCCAGAAAAGTTGAGTGGGAGACAGGGAAATTTGGGTGTCTAACCCAAGTCTCCCAAGGGGACGGGTCACACAAATTAGAGTACAACCCGTATAGAGAAAAGAAATATAAAACTGCCATAACAGTAGGGAAGATCATAGTACTGATACGCACAAAAGAAACAGACGAACAGCCAGAGATCCCAAGAACCAGTGAAGCCAAACAAGGCTTCATGGGAGCCAAACAGGGAAAGATGGAAAAAGGGGTCTTAACCCCAGTGGAGGTAGTAATGCGGCAACACCCAAATCGAGTGAAATGCATTAAACGATGTGTGAGCAAATGGCAAAAAAGAACATCAAGGAAAAATTGCTAGCCTATGGAAGGTACTTTCAATCTTGCATGCTGTGATGAGGTAGAGTCAGAATTAAGACACATTGAAGCCAGAGACACCAAAGCTAGTTATAAGATAAAAAACAAGAGAGCTAAGGAGAGGGAAGTGTTGGGATGGTTCAGACAAGCAGGGGGAAGAAAACAGATGGTGCAGCTGGAGGAAAAGAAAAAAGAACACCAGGATCAGGAAGAAGTGATGCCTACAGCACCACCCCTACCCACACCACCACCACCCCCATACCTACAGGAGCCAGCACAGCCAATAATAGGACAATATCTACTAAGAGATTCAAAAGCCATGGAAATGGAGGGCAATTGCAGGGGAAATTCATAGTGACCTTGACCAAGAATACTAAGCAAGAGACCAAGAAGAAGAAACTGGGACCACGGAGAAAGCTACCACTGGAAACGGCGCCTCCCTCAGAGACAGACAGTACTGACGGATCATCGGACGACGACGGGGACACAGAAACCACCGACTTTGAATTATATACAAAGGAACTTAATGGCAAGAGGGGAAGGGATGCTGAGCAACCAACTGACCCGGAGACAGCAGGGTTCGCCAGTGCAGAGGGCACTCCCCCTAAAGGAAGGTGAGCCCCACCCCTGGCACACAAAGGAAATGGGAAGCCAAGGCGATTAAGGGAAGACGGATACAAGTACCTCCATTCAAGTTACTCGAGCCTCCCTATGAAAAAGTCTGCCCACCATTTAAGCTGCTCCAGCTTCCCCTTGGAGGAGTCCAGGTCCCCCACGGCAGTATCACGAAGGAAAAAGGAGGCGGGGCTGGTATCACAGTCCAGACCCCTGAGTGCCCTGGATGAACGACAGTTGCAAGAATGGCTGGAATGGGAGGTGGAGCGCCTTCGAAGGCGCCAGGAGGAAGAGCGTCAGGGGACGGCCACCATCGACCCCACAACTTATCCAGGCCAGAAGATGAAAGACGAACCATCCGATAGGGGCGGCCACAGTCTTGGGGAAGGTGCTCCAAGGGAAGCATCATCGGCCGGCACCCAAGACCCAACAGCTACTCCAGCAATTGGAAGGAGTTGCCCACAGAGCTGAAGATAGAGTGTTACGCATGGCTCAGGAGTTGGAGAAATTAGAAGAGCAGCTGGAGGAGCATAGGGCTTCTCAGCAGAGACAGAGGGAACCTCGAGCTAGCCCCACAACGGAGCATATTACTCTGACACTCCAAGGTACTATGGAGACCAATAGAGCACGGTCAGAAGAAGCACAGGCCACTGACAAAGAACAGATAACAGATAGAAGAAGCCAAGACTGAGTTGACATGAAACTAAGGAACGGGAAAACAGTAGGTGACCTACCGGTGGGGGTCGGGGCCGAGGTGGACCCAGAGGAGATACAACGTTTCGGGGATGATGGAAGCGAAGCCGAAACTACATATCAGGGAACCAGCACGTGTACCAACAAGCCGTGCCCAACCAGCACCCAGGCCCACCAGACATGGGCACAGGTTATCCAGGAGCCAATCCGGCTCCACCTCATAACCTGTGCTGGGGGTGTGGTCAACCAGGCCATATACGGAGTCAATGTTCTAGTAATCCATGGGAGGGTCCAGCACAAAACTGGCCCAACACGGAGCAAGGACACCCCTGGTAGGGGTGCCCAGAGGAGCCTGAGGGGGAACTAATGTCACCAGCAATATCACTGCAGTCACAAGATGAACCAGTCATAACTGTTTTCATCCATGAACGTGAATACCCTTTTATGGTAGACACAGGAGCTACATATTCATGCACTGGAAAAGAAGGTTCCAGGTTCCCCCTCTCCATGTCATCTATAAAAACAATAGGCTTCTCTGGGAAATCACAAGTTATACCACTGACGGAGCCCGTTCCAATGCTCGCTGCAGGCAAAACCATATGTGCACCCCTGTTATATTCAGCTCATACCCCAGTAAACCTGTTAGGAAGAGACATTTTATGCCCATTAAAGGCGAAGATCATGTGCACCCAAGATGGACTATATTTGGACTTCCCTGACGATCCCCCACAAAACATGATGTCACAGCTTCCCCTGGACACGACAGAAAAACAACAAACACTTGCCTATTGGCTCCAGCTGACACCAGAAGAGTCACACCTCAAGCAGGCATGGACTGAATGGGAGGTGTGGATTCGACTTCACTATGACAAAGCACATACCCCCACTCTGCCACTGCACTGCACGCTCATGTATGACAAAGATCTGAGTCATGTAGATTACCAAGAATGCTGGGATGCAGTAATTAACAAGAAACCATGTCTAATCACGAATGAAGACATGTTTCTGGGACCAGAAGGCATGGCAGCGGCTGTCCACCCTCCGGAAGAATTGTCTGGGTGGTTTCAGGTGCCAAATTCTACGCCACACGTCACACTGTTAGTGGCAGAAGGTTATGAGTCTCATCATCTTGGTCCTATGGTCAAGCGTGCCCTGCAGGTGCAAGAGTGGATACCCACAAAGAATAATTACATTCACATCCCAAAAGATAGGCAGTTTATCAGGGTCTCAGTCAAAGTAGGTGATGAGGCAGTGGCAGGTAAGGTAATGGTAGATGGAAGCACACCCACACACATGGTAGTCACTGCAGAGCATGATGAAATGCTAAACCAAATTCCACCCCAGTTGTGTACAGCTTATAGGACTGACGTAGGATTGATAAAATCAGCCCAACCAGTTCACATTAAGCTACAACCACACATTAATCTACCATATCAGAAACAGTATCCCCTCAAACAGCATGCGATTGATGGTATCAGGCCAACGATTAAGGGTTTGGTGGAAGCAGGGGTCTTGGTTAAAATTAAAAGCCCTTGCAACACACCCATTTTTCCCATCAGAAAACCAAATTCAACAGACAACCGTTTAGTCCACGATCTGAGACCAGTTAATGCGGTAGAAGTACCATACGTTCCAGACCCACACACGTAGTATGTAGACGATCTGCTTATCTGTAGTCCAACACAAGCACAATGTGAAAAAGACTCCATTGCTGTGCTTACAGCTTTAGCAGAAGGAAGGCACAAGGTTAGTAAAAACAAACTGCAGTTCTGCCAACAGTTGGTAGAATACTTGGGGAGAAGGTTGTGTGGGGACAAAAGATGTATTGCGCCGTCTCAATTAGAAGTGGTGATCAAGGCTCCTCAACCGCAAACGGTGGGCCAGATGCTATCTTTTTTGGGCATGACAGGCTACAGCAGGCTGTGGATTTGTGACTATGTCATAAAAACCGCTCCGCTCAGGGCTCTGATAAGGGCAGCAGGACAAACCAATAACACAGCACAGTTGGTATGGACAGAGGAAGCAGAAGGAGCATTTCAAGCCCTAAAAATAGACATGCAATCAGCCCCAGCGTTGGGGACTCCTAACTATGCCAAACCTTTTCATCTATATGTGGCTTAAAGGTCAGGCTTTGCATGTGCTGTGCTTATGCAAGACACACCACAGGGAAGCAACCTTTAGCATATTATAGCACCAAGCTGGACAACATAGAGGCTGGTTTGCCACCTTGCTATCAGGGGCTAGCCGCAGCTGTCCACGATTTGTTTTAACGCAGGCCAGACGCACGGGCTATGAGGTAATCCTATCAGCCCCTGAACTTAACATTCAGCGCTGTACCATTATTAACCCAGGCACAAAATTGGTGTTACCAATAGAAGGTACGCCACATGACTGTATTCATGATACAGAGAAATTTATGCGTGCTAGGGAAGATTTACATAACCAACCAATTCCAGCTGATCTCACATTGTTTGTTGATGGCTCATGTTTCTGTGACGCCACTGGTAGCCACGCTGGCTACGGGGTTGTCCAACTCAAAAACGATAACCAAACCTTCATGACATTGACATCATGTAAACTTGCTCAGCCTTGCTCAGCCCAGCTCGCAGAAATAAAAGTTCTAACAGCAGCATGTAAATTGGCGGAAGGAAATTCGCTAAATGTATACACAGATTCAGCATATGCCTATGGCGTTTGCCATGTTCATGCTAACATATGGAAACAAAGAGGGTTTTGCAGAGCTGACGGCACTCCTGTAACTCATGGAGGTGCCATCCTTGACCTATTAGAAGCCATGCTTCTTCCCACGGCTTTAGCAGTAATTAAATGCCCAGCCCACCAAAAAACTGATTCGTTGATAGCCAAAGGGAATAACCTTGCTGATGAAGCGGCCAAAAAGGCAGCAATAGGTGCAGTAATGGCACCCATACTAACCATACAAGACTGTGAACCCCTAGTCTCGCCACCAGACAATCAGAGATCTCCGCCTTCTGATAGTCTGGGGACACTCCTTTCTAAAGTGTGTTTAACACACCGGCGAAAACGGCCGGCAACAAAGCAACGCCTCTTGCATTTTTGAAAATGACATGCCTTCTCGGAAATGTGCGCTCCCCCTTTTCTCGTCCGCAAAGAAACAAACACACAGAGAGCTTGAAAATGGATGCCGAGAGATTTAACTCCGTTTTATCAAACGTGTGCTCATCCGTGAAGAAAATATTTTTTCCAGCGGATGTCTTAGTTACAACATTATTGAGCTAACTGGAGTAGTTTCATGTCGTATCCGACAACGGGAGGCTTTTAATAGATGACGTCCTGATGTTAGCTTTGCTGCTGCTGTTAGCTCTCCCTGTCAGCTGCAGCCACTGATGCGTTCTAGACATCGTGATTTCCCAAAAACTGAATACATACCACACATAGCAACACAAAACTGCTTTGCTAGCTCAATCATGTTGTAACTAAGATATCCGCTGGAAAAGATATTTTTTTCACAGACCATTTAATGAGTTATTACCTATTACAGACATCGCTAACGGCTAACAGGGCTAACAGCTAACGGTTAGCCCAGCTAAACGTGCACACAGAAACAGTAATGTTTGTTCAGTCATTGTGTTTATAGACTTTACAAACATCGGATTAGTCCAAACGGTGATACAGTGATGTGAAAAATGTGATATATAGGCTATATATATATATATATAGCTAAAAGCTCTGCTGGTTTTCTACTCGGAAGTATTTGTAAACAACAAGGCGATTCCCCCTAACGTTATAGTCCGGCCAGACGGATGAGTCATGGCCTTGTAAAAGATTATGTTTGTTTCTTTTAGTTGGCGAGAATGCGTCGCCGCAAACATGACAAACATCCACTAACTTTGACGGCGTTTCCTGCGAGCACGGCTGAGCCATTTTGTACCGCTACACGTGTTTCTAGTGGGACTATGTTTACGAGCACAAGAGTTCAGCGAGCCACCGAAGGACCGCCCTGCGGATTTACTATTGGTTCTGCAATGTAGGGAGCTTTTTTAAACTCTGAAATTGTATCTGCCCATCTAAACACAAAATCAGGGAGAAAGTCATCAGTCTTTAGTTAAGCAAAGCATCTAAAGAGTGACTTGTGACTCTAGTGAACCCCTAACTACCATGTCCTCTCTTATAACCGCTCAAAACAGAGTAAGTGAGGCCGAAAAACGCCTATGGGTGAAACGAGGCGCCATTAGAACAGTGCAACAGGGTCCAACAAATGGTCTCTGGTGAGATAGTCATGGCCATTTTGTACTACCACCTTACTGTTAAGACATGCAATAATTTGGGCGCATGGTAGTGACCATTGCGCAAGGGGGGAGATCCTACGGAAATTGCAAGCAGTATGGTGGTCACCATTTATGGCAGCCACAGTAGATAGAGTACTAAGTGAATGCGAAACCTGCGCAAGATACAACATCAGGAAAGTTTTTACAGCCCCACTGGCGCATATACCACCCCCAGACGGTCCTTTCAGATACCTCATGTTAGACTATATAGACATGGGACCACAGTCGAGAGCAAGAGGAATGAGATATATCTTGGTGGTCATATGTAGATACAGTAGATGGGTGGAGGCAAAAGCCACTGCAAAATCAGACCACCGAACAGTTGCAAAATTTCTGTGTCAAGAAGTTTTTCCAAGATTTGGGATGCCAGATACCATATCATCAGATAATGGTAGCCATTTTGTATCCAATGTAATACAGGAGACACTAAAGCAGTTGGGCATCAAACAAAAGTTTGGCAGTGTTTACCATCCCCAATCACAGGGAGCAGTAGAAAGAGCAAATGGTATTTTGAAAACCAAAATAGCCAAGATAGTGGCAGATAGTGGAGATAAGCTCAACTGGGTGGATGCTTTACCGCTTGCATTAATGTCTATGCGCTCACAAGCCAGCAGAATCACGCATCTAACACCGCATGAAATGCTTACGGGTCAACCCATGCCAATACCATACTTGAGAGGTCCCTACGAAGGGCCCTCGCTGGAACAGTTGCAAGGCGAAATGTTTGACTATTTACGAAGTCTGACTTGTATCCACAGGGCTGTGTTCCAGCAGGTGAAAGGCACCACTGAGGACAGAAGGGTTGAAATCCCAGAGGACCTTCAAAGAATACTTCCTGGAGAGTGGGTGTACGTCAAGGTGTTCAAAAGGAAGTGGGACCACCCACGAAGGGAAGGTCCATACAAGGTCATATTAGCCACACCAACTGCCTTGAAAGTTGAAGGTAAGGACGTTTGGTTCCATCTTAACCACTGCTGCAGAGCTAACAACCCAGAGAGACCTATACCTCGGCCTAGAGCCAGACAGAGAGCAGCTCCCCCAGATCCACAAGGGGAGGGCGAAGCCGCCCCAAGGGAAGTAGAGGGTCATCCAGAGGGGGAAGGCGATGCCTCCCCGCAGGAACAGGGGACCAGGAGGTCTGTATGCTTGGCGCTCAGGCGGGACCAGGGCAGAGCCCGGAGTGACAGCAGTGGGTCGCTACCAGAGAGGGTGTCATCAGAGAGCACCTCGGAGGGAAGCACCCCATCCACAGTGGCTGGCGATGAATCTCATGAGTTGTCACCTGATGGCCGCAGGGACGTTGATGAGGGCCCAAGGGCAGAGAGAACAGAAAGAACAGAGAAAGCAGAGGAAGCAGAGGCAGAAAGAGAAGAAGGAGAAGAAAGCCACAGCTCAGAAACAGGCGAAGCTAGGGACACAGAAAGGTCAGACACAGACACAGGAGACACAGACGCAGGAGACACAAGCCCCGGAGAGGGACCAGCCCCTCGGTAGACCAGGACAGGGAAGACTTGAGGGCCCAGACAGTACGGGGGGAGGAGTCAAAGTAGGAATAATAGTGGCAGTACTACTAACCCTATTGCTCATCCTGGCAGGAGTAAAACAAAGTGAAGGAGCAGAGCAAGGTAGGCAAGCTCAGAAACAAGTAGGCGAGTGCGTAGTGGCATTAGGAACCATGGCTGCAAAGCAGGGCAGGATACCTTACAGAGAGATAATACAGTTAATCTACTATAAATTGCATGCTTACGACGACATATTGGTGGAGGGCCCAGGAAGCATTAGGTTGCATAACTGGTCCATAGGACCACGCTGTAGTGCAGAAGGGAGGGTGACAGCAAGAGTTATGTGTGACACAAGAGGCTGCACCAACACAGATACAGGGCGCAGCATACCTATAAAGGTAGCCCGCCAGTGGCTCCAATTAGATCCAGTGTCCCAGAGAGAACCAAGACATGTGCTGGTACAAAGAGTAGAGGTAATAAGAACGACCACGTGGAAGTCTAATATGTTCTATCAATGGTTAGAGTACTCCGCTAAACAGGTAACCAATAGCTCATGTATAGCATGTCACAGGAAGGGCCTACCTAGGGTCAAGCCTCTCCCAGATATAGAGGAGTGCACACGAACATTTTTCTGTTTTACTCAGTGCACCATGTGGATGGCAGGAAGGAGGGGGAAACACACCAATAACACTGCAATTTGTCCAGTAAGTCTTAAAGACGCCCCTGCCCAAATTAAAGAGGAGTATCAAGTACCTCCAGTGGTGCATTTGGCATGAAATACCGTATTCCCATTTTGCGTAGCACGAGGAGATAATATAGAATACTGGTTAGACAACTCCACCTCTAGCAACACCTCCAAAGAGGCAGAGGAGCTGATCCAGTGCAGGTATGAAAACATCACAAACCAGGGAGTTAGTTCATCCCGGAGGCAGGAAAAGATATGTAATACCACTAAAGAAGCTAAAATTCAGTGCGAACAGGTGGTCAGCGGTGCTTCAAAGAATTCATCTATCGTGTCATGAAATTATACGGATGCCGCTTGGGTATGGATTGGTGACCTTAGTAACGGCACAGAGCCATTGGCAGATGTATTCTGGATGTGTGAGAGCGATCGCCAGGTAAAAGCTGTACTACCAGCTAATTGGACTAAAATCTGTGCCCCAGTAATGTTAACAGGGCCAATTGCAATAATAAGCATAACTAACAGCACTTCAAAAAGATCTTGTAGATCGGCTGTGACGCAGACACGCTCCTAGAAGGAGGATGCAAACATATACATCACATGGGATCAGGTACCACAGGGGGTTCCCAGGGCTCAACAGGCTATATCGGACGACTGGATAGGGGGAGGTAGAGGATTTGGTGCTATGCCATTTTTAGGAACCATAATGAACGCCCAATACATAGCCCGTAATAGCCGCTGGGTAAATTATTTGTGGTATAATCAGCAAAGATTTGTAAACTGGACTATAAAGGCTCTAGAAAGAGTGAGTTATCGAGACAATGCTAGCTCAGGACCAAGGGGTTTGTGATGTGATAGGGGAAGACTGTTGTACTGTAATCCCCATGCACACAGGGGAGGATGGCAATTTAACTTGAGCTTTGGAGAACATACGTACATTAAGAGACCAACATGTGCAGCATTCAAATTGGAACGCTAAGATCTCCTCGATTCTGGAGTGGCTAGAAAAACTACCCCCTGGGAAGATTTTGTCAATGATAGGAATGCTGTTGGGAATTGTCATGCTGACCCTTCTTCTAATAGCTTGTTGTGTTCTTCTCCTAGTGCGGCTTGTGATTAGAAAGGCCATGGAAAGCCACATGGGACAGTTTGTCATATTAGACCAGGGTCCACGGCCCCTTGAGGGTGCAGAGCTACCAGAGGACATGTGTGGCTCTCAGGGAAAGGTTCCTGAGAACCGAGACCAAATCATAGGGCGATATGTCAGAAATCAATATGAGATAATGCCACGAGGCATGGTGGTAGAAGCTGTCCTATATGAGCAGAAATATGGGCAAGCGGAAGGAGAATATGAGGAGATTGTGTAGAACGAAGGATGTCACGAGCCACCAGCCCCTGATACCCTTGCTGTCACCAGACCAGTACTAACAATTAACCCGCTTGCATGGCTTGCATGGCTTGAATATATAATTAAGCGTTGAAAAGAGAGACAAAAAAAAAAAAAAAAAACAGAAACAGTGAGCTGTATTAAAGAATGTCCTGTATAACCTTAAGATAGGTGCAGAGTATGGCTGAGAACTGGAGAACCCCACATCCATACCAGCAGAACCCAGGGGGCCAGCTTGGGTACCAGTATCAGCAGGAGTGGCCGAGCATGCCGTACCAGCCACCTCCACCATACCCAGAGTCGACCTGCCCGATGGCCAGCCAACCCTCATCAGCCTATACTTCCAGCGGAGGGACCCTGATGGAAGGCCGTGGACACCCCGCCCCGATGATGTTGTCGATGCTCTACGCCCAGCTCCAGCCACCAACTCAGCCACTGACCTAGATCCACGACCCCCTGCACCGCTATATACTGCAAGAGCTCCAGGACCCAGTCGAAGCCCCCAACCAGGGCGGGGCCTGCCAAGAAACACCCAACCCAATCACCAGTAACACTAACCTGGGTGGCAGGGTCCAGGCGGGTCCCAGCCGGGAAAGGAACCTCGGGGAGGTGAATTCAGGCCTGAAGTATTCCCAGTACCTGGTGCAGGCCGCATCAGAGGTTCGGACAACCACCACGGCACAGGCACCACTTCAGGTGCTCTGGCCAAGATACAAGGCCTGACTTTTGGCTGAGTAGGGAGGCCTTGGCAGTGCTGCTGGACCTTCTCAGCCAGGAAAGGAGACATGGGTGGGGTGCCACAGTTGAGACCCTGGTGTTTCTCTTCTGGCTGGGAAGGGGGGCATCATACAGGGTGGTCTACAGAGTGTTTGGGATTCCTCGATCCACTGCCCACCGCATCATCCATAGAGGTACTTAGGAGGTGGTGGCCATATGCCACCAGGTCATCCACCTCGAGGATTTGCAGGGCTGGCAAAACACAGACCCTTCAGAAGAGCTGCTGGAGTAATCGACGGCTGCCATGTCCAAATTAATCCACCAAGCTGCCCTGATGGTCACTGCTACAAGAACAAGAAGCTGTTCGCTTTCATCATCTTGCAGGCTGTTTGTGACCATCAAGGCCACTTCGTTGACACCTACGTGGGGTGGCCTGGGTCAGTCCTCAACTCAAGAGTGCTACACTATTGCCCAATATACCAGCACTCACTCTACCCTCCTTCAGGGCACTTCAGACTTGCAGACGGAGGGTACCCATGCTTCCAACACCCACTCCTCCTCATCACTTCCTATTAGAGGCCAGTACAGTATGTGGGAGCCCAGTGCATCAACAGCCATCCTTCCCGGGCACGCCATCTTCCTGCAAGCGCTGGAGGTGCACCACACCTTTGTACCACACGTAAGTAATCACTCAATAGGACTTTTTAGAAAACTGCAGAGGAGTACATCAAACAGAATGAAAAACGCTGGAGATGCACCACACCTTTGTAACACATGCAAATAATCACTCAATAGGACTGAAGAGGAGTACATCAGACAGGATTAATTAATGTTTCATTTCAGGTCATAATAGCATGTGCACATCCGCCTTGGGGTTGGTGACATTGTGACCCCAGGTAAACAGAGAATTATAGCATAGTAATTTGTAAATTGCTCCATATACTGGCTGTCCTGTTATTATGGGCTTTCTATGGAATGATGGCTATTTTAACTATCCCATTAAGATGGACAAATGAAGACACTAAATATTAGCTATTGTTGCAGACCTCCTGCCCTGGTGGTCAGCCTCCCCCATCAGTTTGATGAATTGGGTGGTGTGCTCCTTGCTTCCTAAAATGAAAAGAAATGTCAGAGTAATATTAAGATTTGCTTCACACCAACAAACAAAAGTAGCTTAAGTATTGTTAGCAAAATGACCAAGTTCTAGTTAGCTGTGTAACCAATTGCAATGTTTATAACGGTTACTGGATTTTTTTCAACTGTCTGAAAACCAAGCAGGGTTAACAGCCAGGTCTAAATTTATTCACCTTGATCCATTTATGTCCGTTATATGAAGCATAGTTAATCTATTAAATCCTCACAATCATGGTAATGTCAAATATGAGTCAACTCATAATATTTTAAGTTTGAAAGTGAAGGCTTTACAGTGAACGGTTGAAACTCCGGGTGATTGCAGAGGCATCAAGTAGCGAGTGTTAGAAAGCGAGTTAGTAACACTAACATTACGTATTTTATTTTTATTATGCTGATCTGTTCTGTACGATATCTATTGCACGTCTGTCCGTCCTGGAAGAGGGATCCCTCCTCAGTTGCTCTTCCTGAGGTTTCTACCGTTTTTTTTCCCCGTTAAAGGGGTTTTTTTTGGGGAGTTTTTCCTTATCCGTTGTGAGGGTCTTAAGGACAGAGGGATGTCGTATGCTGTAAAGCCCTGTGAGGCAAATTGTGATTTGTGATATTGGGCTTTATAAATAAAATTGAATTGAATTGAATTGAAATTGAGTATGTTAGTCTGTTATTTGAACAAAAATTTTAGGTTTGGCCTCTTAGGTTTTATAACATTTATTCAAGTTAGTTAAGCACGCAAGCACGCAATGGATCTTGAGATAGGCTAGGCCACGAAGGATTCATCCATTGCATCCTCCAAATTCTGGGAAAGAGGGCTGCATTTCTCGGCTGCATCTGAAGGAGCCTTCAAAATGGGACAGCCTTGGTTGTGATGATGTGACGCAATCTGTCTTAAAATGCAGCCTTTAAAGTTTTAAGGTATAAAGTATAGTCATACACCACCTACTGGCAACAGGAAATGTTTTATACTTACTAGCAGGTTGACCAGTTCCATCTCAAATGTGGTCAGAAAAGCCATCATATCTTGATAATGCTTTTTGTGAAGGTTGTGAATTTTCATTTTTTATGCAGTTGTCATGCGTTGTTGGAGTGCTTGCAATGCTCAAAATCACACAAAATTTTGCACACTTGTTAGAAGTGCTGCAAATCGATATCTGATTTCAGTTTTGGCTTAGTCATGGCAAATTAGCTCAATACCACCCCCAAACAGTTTTCAAAGTAAAAGCCTCCACCATTAAATTTGACATAGATGCATGGAATTGGAATTTGAATTTGTGATTAGGTGCATGCAACATCTGCAGATGGACAAAAAGCCTCTTGGGGGTATACCCTAAACCCAACACAAAATCACCTATTTTGATTTCACTATGCAATTTTAAGGACTTTTTTTTGTTGTTGTCATTTGCAGGCACTGTACTTAAACAAACTTCTCTTAGAGAATTGTTTGGATCAACTTCAGATTTGGCCATTACTATTTTAAGACCTCCACAATGAAAATGTTTCAAAAGCTTGAGTTTCAATGTAATGATGTTGCCGTGGCATTAACATGCTAGTCAGTTGTCATAACCACTGTGCCACCTGCTGTCAACAGGAAGTAAGCCTTGTGTGACAATATCAATATCATTTGCATGATATTTTTACATGGCGTGTTCTACAATTGATTTACAGCAACATGACATTAGTGTTTGTTTTCCAGGGCCACATCCACAGTGGACACAGAAAGTGGTACAAAATTAGTTCCAGTGCTTGCACTGACCTGTAGGAAATATCATTTAACTCCTGCACACAGTGTCTAACTTTCACAGAAATGCACAGCCGTAGCATTTGCCAATTCCCCTGATGTGTGCAAATGTGCAAGAAGCTTTAATCATGCTGTGAAATATTTGTCAAAGATGCAGATTATCTGTTTGATATCCTTTAAAAGAGTAATACTCCTTAGATCTAGTTAAAAGTGGAAGTGGGTAATCAGTATTTATTTCCTGGAGAGGTGGTGGGTGAGTGAGAGACAAAGAAAGACAGGGGTTTTTTTGGTAGTTTTGTTTGTTTACGAAATGCTTTGACAATAACTTTGTTCATACCAATTAAGCTATTTGAATTGAACTGAACTGAACTGAACTGAAATGAACTGAACTGAACTGAGGCCATAACCACTCAAGGATGAAGTAACTTTTAATGAGTCAGAATCATACACAGAGCCACCTTAAAAGTTCACCACATCTCAGCATTTTAAAAAGGCATTATACAAGTTGCCAAATTATTCTAATACATAGAGTTATAAATGGTAGTATGGAGACAGATACACAACACTTTACCCAGAGAGAGTGAGGAAGGGAAAGACACTTACTGAGTAATGATGGCTTTAACATATTCAGCTTAAATACTCTGTTTGGGGAAACATGATGCGGGGAAACACTAGAGAGCAAGGGGGATCAAAGAGTACATGAGCAAGGCAGATTGAATAAACTGGAAGAGAGAGAGAGTTAGGGAGAGAGAGAGAGAAAGAGAGAGCGAGAGAGAGCACGATGAAGCTAAAAACAAGAAAAGCTGTATAAATGTGATGTCATGAGCCAACAGATGGGAAAACAACAATTTTTCTCTCACTTTAATGCCTTTAGAAGTAGTACATTATACAGCTGAGAGTGTCAATGAAAGATTAAGGCTGTAATCATACAGGACACATTTAGCAGCGTGATAAGTGTTTGGAATATTTGAGAGCTGGAGGTGCCTTGTGCACTGATTCTGTCCTCCACGAAGCTTGCTTGTACTAATGCAGTATGCTTATAGTGCTTTAAAAATTGTCCTGAGGGGCCAAATGTGTCAGGTCAACTGAAAACAGGAGAATCGGCAAACTGGAGTCGGATTTGGAATCCTAAAGGCTTACAAATTCATCAATAGGGTTTGGTCTCACAGAGTTTACATTGGTGAACTGTAAATTTTGGCATGCTGATGCATTGACTCCATCCTTCCATTTAGGCCAAAAAAAAGTCCAAATTGTCAGCAGAAAATAAACTCTACTGCCAGACAGGACATTGATATTGAATAATTGTGCAATACCTTGGATTCATTTTAATGACAACATTTTACAATGTTTTTGAAATGACTATGCCTGCATGTGGCAACATTAATTAGGTTAAGGTTAGGGAAAGATCATGACTGTAGTTGAAGTTAGGCAAAACAAACACCTGTCTTGGTTAGCAGAAAATCTTGGTAATGGTTAAAAAACAAAACCAAACAAACAACAAAACACAACAACAAAAAAAAAAACATTTACAGGTGATGGGACACAGTTTTGGTCCCCTGCAAGAAAGTCAGGTGTGCTACATGCTGATCTCCCACCCCTTCCTCCAAACACTGACTCTCTGATGCACTATGAGGAAGGGCACACTAAGGCACACTACTTCCTGTATTGGCCTAAAATGTTGGCACTGACCTTGAGAATTAACCAATATGATGCTGTGCATTTCAGGGGGCTTTTATACTGGGACACCACTATTAACCCAATTATATGTACCTGGTCTTAAATTTGATTTTGAAGAACTTGACCCCATTCTTGTTTCCTTTGCTAATGACTTTTCTAATCATCGGCTATGCTACTGGACTAACTGAAAGGATGCTTTTAGCACTTTGTTGTGTTATGGCTTCTCAAAATGACAGCAAAGCAGTGTAGCTGGCTTTTCTAAGTCTACAAAGCCAATCCGGTCTCACTCCAAAGTCATTGAAAACCAGTCAATGATTTCCATCATCAGACATCACCAAAAAAAAGTCATCCTGTCACATTGGCATGATCCACGGCCAGTTGCTGTTATTGTTTAACGGTGCCCTGTGATGTGAGGGGTAAACAAATTGGGACAACAATGAAAGTTAAGACAATGGAAGTCAGAGTAGGGTGGGCTGTATGGGTGGTGGATGGGTCCAGCAACCACTGATTTTAACCCGGGAGGCCGGTCTTCACTTCCTATAAGATTGTTATACTAAACCCTGTTCTTTTTTCCTAAATTCAACTACCTGAATGTGTTGGCTAAACATATCCATGTGTGTTTGTTATTGAAAGAAAAAAACATCAATTAGCTGACGTAGTGCGTTTATTTTGAAAGAGACTATTTGTAAAGTGTATTTTGAAAACAGACAAAGCATGTAATGGGCTTAAGTTTACACGGCATCCCAGAACATCAACAACCAACACGCCCACGGTACCTTGCACATCATATCGAGATATGATTTCAAAAGTCCATGACCAAACGTTGATCTGTGACGAGGTCGGAGTGAGAATGTGTTGAATCAGTTTGAGTAGACCCAAACTTCTTATGTGTAAGCACTGTGAAAAGCCGTACAGGGTAGCATGTGTACCTAGAAGTAGGTGAGGTCACTGACCAGTATCTAGCAAGCCATGCTTACCAACCCTGAGGTTTGTCAGGTTTTTATTATACTGAAGAATATTACAGGGATAACAGACAACAATTCTGGTGAGTCTGAGCAGTTGAGGTCCTCAGAATAGATTTACCCCTGTAATTTCCAACAGTACTGACAGATAATTTAACTTGATAAAGGTTAATTTGCTGCTTCTAACTTAGTGAGGATGAGGCACTCCTCCCTGTTGCAGCATCACAGTGTGACTGAGGCTGATATTACAGCTTTGATATGACATTGTTGTATGTATAGCCTTAATGTGAAACACTTGGAGACCATGAAATAAAATGAGAATTTCCATGGTAACCCCTGTATGATTATCTGTAAATACATCTTTAAATATAATTGGCACCAGCATGGACTGGTGGCTGGAGAGGTGCCAGTTCACCTCTTGGGCACTGCTGAGGTGCCCTTGAGCAAGGCACCGAACCCCCCAACCGCTCGGGGCGCCTCACCAAGGGCAGCCCCCTCACTCTGACATCTCTCCAATTTGTGCATGTATAGGTCCTGTTTGTGCATGTGTGTGTCTTTCGGACCTGTGTGTAATTGACAAGCAAGAGTGAAAACATTGAATTTCTCCTCAGGGGGATTAATAAAGGAAATAAACTTAAACTTAAACTTTTAACTATCAAATTATAATGAAAAATCCAAGGCATACTGCTGCATCATGTACAGTGTGAGCGCATGTTGAGAGTAAAATGAAGGCTGGTCTAACATACAGTATGTCTAACATATCTTTATGCAACTGACCCCAGGGGTGTGAGCACACATTGAACTGCCACTGTGCAAGGCTCTTAGGGTTCTGTACCACAAACACAGTCCATAAACTTTTCCCAAGCCATGTCCATATAAAGTGCTACACATGAAGTCATAAACCCATGACCATTCCAATAAAGCTGCATCTAGTAGATATCATTGGTAAAACCTGACTTCCTGGAGGACATTCATAAAACAACATTCACAGTGAGAGAAAAATGCAATGTATGATATGCCACTGACCCACAACATCATATTTTTACATTCGCTGTCAATGTTTATGCACAACACACTTTTTCAGTAGTGTAAAGACAAGCGGCTGTGACTTGTTGCACATACAACTGAAGAGCTACTGTAGCTTACATGACGTTCTTGTGCCTGCTAAAACTTCATATTCATACATGGGGAATACAGCTGTTTAATGTGGTTATGGTAAAATAAGAAAATAGCCACATATAATTACACTAGTAATGGTATCATACAGTAGTTCTTGAGAGAGCTTAGAAAGAAAGAGGTTGGCAAAGTCCACACATTAGGTAGGGTTTTACACAAGCTGTGAGATACTCTGGCCTGATTTTATCCTGGCATGGTGGTCATCATTTGTGAATCAACTTTTAATTTAGTTGAAAACCTGAGGCTGCACACAAAAGCACTGAAATCAGATTTAGCCATTGTTTGTATAGGCAGCACAGACGTTTGCCATCTTTTCAATATTGATACATTTTTATCTCCATTACAACATTAATGCCAGGGGGAAATTTAGAGTTAAATGACTATAGAACAAATGTGCTTTTGAGAGATGAGTTCTTGGACAACGTCAGACTCATGACAAACAAACAACAGTACACTAAATAGTATGACAGTTGCTTATATGAAGGTATCTAACAGCAATCAGACCATGCTAAATCTTTCTCAGTCTTCCCACACTGTGGCCTCGGGACCCATTCTTTACCTTTAGACAGATGACTCATTCATACACTTATGGTTATAATGCAGGACCAAAGTTGAGCAAATGTTTGTCATTTTGCTGTTAACGTGGCTTCCCTACAGTTTAGTATGGGTTTCGTTTGTCAAGCTAATGGACAGAGCTCTGCCTTTTCATTGCTATAGTTTGTGCCACTGAGTCATGACTACTGACTGCTAATTGTTTCAAGCTGTCAGCTGATAGATTTGAGCCATGGGCGCAGTGACCTAATGTTAAACTCAGTCTTTGCCCTTGACAGAATAGTAACCTATCAAACCTGTAGAGCCTCTAGATGCTCAGTTGAGTGAGTGAGAAGATATATATATATATATATATATATATATATATATATATATATATATACGTAGGTCAATAAAACACGGGCCTTATATATATATATATATATATTAGGGGTGTAACGGTGTACAAAAATCTCGGTTCGGTACGTACCTCGGTACACAAGTCACGGTTTGTTTTTTTTCGGTACAGTAATTAAAAAAATGGATAACTATTAAATATCTTTTACTTATTGGTAACCTTATTAAAACATACCACCACAGCAGTTAACTCTTTTTACACAATTTTTGAATGAAACAAATATATATAAAATCCTGCTTTTTCACATTGTTTGAATGAAAATAGAAATATAAAAGTGAAAAATAAAATCCTGCTGTTTTTTTAATACATTTTTTGAATGAAAAATATAAATATATATTTCTGCTTTAACAGTTTTACTCAATTAAAATAAAAAGTATAGTGCAGCTCGTCAGCTTTAAAGCCTGCTCAGATTCAGTTTTACTAGGAACTTACTTAGCTTTTAAAGTGCAGTAAACAAAACATGCTTATATCCAAAGTGCAGCTTAAACAATTTTACTCAACTCCAATGGCGTTGATTATTTCTTTAGCGCAATGGTCAGGGAAACACTCTTTCTTTTTAAACGACGACAATATCATAGTTTGCACCAGATTGCTTTTTCTAGTCGTGCCTGTTAATGTTCAAACTCAGGTGGTGTCGCTTTAGATGCGTTAGCATGTTAGACGTGTTTCCAAGTACATACCCGACTGCTGTTCTGCAGTGTCGGCACACTGCTTTTGTCTTGTCAACTTGTTTATTTCCATCTTCGTATTCTACCCTGAAACCAAAGTGTTCCCGAACGGAGGACTTAAGGTTTGCAGGTGGGTCTTCAGGTTCGTCAGGCTCACTTGCCATATTGTCAAAATGCGAGAATGCGCTGCACAAAGTGAAAGCGGAGATTTACGGGACTCGGTCCGTCACTCAATTATGTCGGTCGGGGAACTAGATATTTTAAATGGCTGGGCTCACAAAAACGAAATTAAAATAAAACAAAATAAAATAAAATAATATCCTGCGCCCAATAATTCGGTACAGGGTCGTGCCGAACCGAAAGTTGCATACCGAACGGTTTGACACAAATACATGTACCGTTACGGCCCTAATATATATATTGAAAGTGTCTGGCAAAACTGCAGACACCAAGGCCATTTTATTAGGTATGTCTGAGTAAAAGTACTTTTCTGATCATAATGAACTGCAAACCAGGGGGCAAAACTGTTGGGGTGGGTAATACATTTCAACATGAACAATGCACAGAGGAATACAATAAAAAATTTAGAATTAAAGGATCCCAAAATGCTCAAAATAAAAGATATATATTGAGTGTTATTTTTAAGACAGTTTAACCTTTGGGGGGAAAAAGCCATGTTCAGTTGAGAGGACAGATTCAGAATTGATGGAAGAGCTTTTTGTAATACTTGTGGGAGCGAGGCTAGCAGTTTTCCCCCTGGTTCCACTCTTTGTCCTGAATAGGCTATCATTAGTGGACACAAAGATATGTTCTGTCTCAGAGTGGAAAAGGGCAAATTAAAGCTTTTTGCAAAATGTTAAACTGTTCCTTTAAGCCTGTAGAATGTTTCTGATCCTAGCACAGTACTTTCCCTTAGAGCAGGTCAATAAAACACGGGCCTTATAACTTTCTTCTATTATCTTGACTCATACATTACCAACAAATGATCAAAAAAAATGACTGAAATTGATTTAATGTAGATTATTTTCTTAAAGTTTTGAAGAGACATAGTGTGACTAGATAAAGTAAATAATAACACTTATAAGTACAACCAGAAAGAAATATTATCAAAATATCTATTGGCTTTCACTGAACCATATAACAACACAGCAAGAAGCTAAGAATAATCAAACTGGAGAAAAAGAGATAAGTTAAAGGATAACTTCGGTATTTTTCAACCTGGGCCCTATTTCCCCATGTGTATGTGTGCGTATGATTCATAGGTACAACTCGTTTTAAAATTGGTTCAGTATTGAGGGAGGCGGTTGCAGCCGGCAGCCGCGAGGTAGATATGGGGGCATATGCGTCCCGTATAAGTTGGCGCATTAAAAGTGCTTTTTTTCGCCACTGACCAGTTCAGATCACCAGTGTTATCTCTGTAAATAGCATACTAAGTGTTTCCCTGACCCTTCACCTCCTCCCGGCTGTGTGTGACGTCATCTCACGAGAGCTTTGCTTATTGCCGGAAGAAAACAGGGTACGATATATACGAGGGCAAAGTATGCAACAGTAAATGTGCGTCTCGGAGACAATTCTAGGTATCAGTATTACATGCATAAAGACATATTAGTTATACTTACTTAGTAATGGTCAACTATAGTTGACCATTTGGTCCCTGTGGTTTTGGCCGCCTTCTCCAATTTATTTTGGGCACATGAAAATAATATTAAAAGTTAAATAAAGTTAAAATATATTTAAAGTTTATATGTATGGATAGAAAATTCAGTTATATTACAAAATAATATCTCTCAAAGACAGAAATTCAGATAGGCCCCTATAGATAGGGGACACATACACACACTAGAGTGTGGCTACCCGATCCGAGCCCGACAGGTCCCAACGGTAGGCCTACCCAACATGTTGGGCCAGGTTCGGTCAGCTTTCAGTGAAAATGTAGTGTAAAAATACAGAAAATCCTATTGTCTGTCCTCTTTATTGCTTGGGGACTGTTATTTACGTGACAACACCTGAACATAACACACACACACACACATTGGCTGTTTGTTTCTACCTCTCCCCTCGCTGGAAGCCTCGGGCCTCGCACCGCCCGCTCCCATCTCAAACACGGAGGTCTCCCTCTCCTGTTAAATAGCCTGTAACCATAACAACTGTGTGACACAAACTCAGCGCTTTAGTAATTAAATAATGTTGGGCTTGGTTCAGTTTCGGACATAACAAAACAGAATGACTGTCGGGTTCGGACAGAAATATGTGGCGCGTGCCGCACTCTAACTCACACACACACACACACACGAAAAACCGGACATTATCATCAATTTATAAACACCCCCCGGACGCCCTGGACAGGACGTGAAAAGTGGACATGTCCAGGCAAAAGAGGACGTTTGGTCAGCCTAGTAGTTACACAGCGTTTGGTAGTTTCTGTATCATCCCAGGACACATCGAGACCATGAATATTGGGCAACAGGTCCCACTCGTTGCAACACAGACATTCTTCCTCTGTGGGCATGGAGTCACAGCAAACACAGGAGCACCACCAGTCCTCAGAGATTCGCGTTTGTGCAGCCGCTGCTTCTCCCTCGTCTGCTCGTTGGTCCTCTCTCTATCCTCGTCTGCTCTTCAATTTGTAGGAGCTCCTCGTCCGTATACTCTGGCTCAAATAAGTACGGGCAGCCATCATAATAAAAGGCCTCATCCTCATTCTCGAAATCGGGTAAATATGCAGCCATGATACCGATGCAGTAAAACTCTCAACTGTACTCCGGGACAACCAGCGCCACTCTGAGTGGCGCTCAGCATGACTCCTCTGTTTTCTTCCGGCAACAAGCAAAGCTCCCGCAAGATGACGTCACACACAGCTTCACAGAGGTGAAGAGTCAGGGAAACGCTTAGTATGCTATTTACAGAGATAACACTGGCGATCTGAACTGGTCAGTGGCGTAAAAAAGCACTTTTAATGCGCAAACTTATACGGGATCTACCTCACGGCTGCCGGCTGCATTCGCCTCCCTCAATACTGAACCAATTTTAAAACGAGTTATACCTATGAATCATACGCACACATACTGTACACATGGGGAAATAGGGCCCAGGTTGAAAAATACCGGTTATCCTTTAACATGTCTCAAGACATAGAGTTTTACAGTATATACCCTTCTTTTGAGAAATATTTTGTTATTTGACTGGTTATCCTCTCAGTTCAGAATTTCTGTTACCATACAGCTGATGTTTCTAGATCATGTCCAGGATCTGACAGAGTGGATCCAGGTATGAAACACTATACTAAAGTAATCCTTGAAGGCTTCTGCCCAGCCAATTGTTGTCTTTCAGTGGTGATCAGTTCCTTCCTATCCAGTGGCAGAATATTCCAATGGCTTTAGAGGATGGTAGGGGTCCACTCTTTGATCTAAAATAAAAATTAAAAAAAAATATATATAGAATATGTTTTTTATCGTTCTTAAAAAAAACAGAAAATATAACTTCACCTTGGGTAGTTCAACATTCGGGTTAAGCTACAAAAGGTATAAAAAAGCTTTTTTTTGGTTCATTTTTGCTTTGCTTTTCTCCAGGGGTTGTTTTTTTTTATTTATCATTCTTTTTATTCCTGTTTTTGAGTTTGTTTGTTTTTATGCAATACATAGAGTGCTTAAAGTAGGTAGGTTTACAGCTAGTGTACATTTTTAAGCAAAATGTAAACAAAATGTAAAAGTGCTTTTATTTTGAAAGACGTTTTTTTTTTCTTTTTTGAGTTCCCAGTGTTTAGAAAGACATAGGAGGCACTTAAGTCCAACTCTATGGCGACAGACAGTCACACAGGCCACACTTCCAGGCTCAAAATTGGAAGGTCTGGTTGGGTGCTTGCAGAGGTGAACAGCTTAGTGGGGTAACATGAGTCCAGCATTATAAGATGAATTTATGAAGGCTTTGAAGATGAAAACATTGGATTAGCACTTAAGAGCACATTAGCTGCTGCATGTGACATGTTTGATGTAAGTTGTCCTTTCTTGTTGACCCACTTGCTTGACATTTCAATGAACAGAATTGAACAATTTTATCTGTCCTACAGATGGTAATGTGAACAATGCATTCCCTTAACATTAAGACAGAACCGTCTGGTCTGTCTTTTACTGATTACTGTCTAGATTGTGGTGGTTTAATTTGTCAGCATTTTAGTCTCTTAGATGTTTGTATCAGGACAATTATGGTTGCAGCCCAAGGATGCTGCTGGTTCCAGGTGTAGTCATGCCAATAAAGGTTCCAAAATGAAATGATGCAGCTTCTTCTCCTAGTGGTTTTGCTAAGAACCACCTACCAAAGATAATGTTCATCACTTTGCAATAAATAATCCATCAGAAGTAAGTCTTACACCCTATAAGTGGGTCATTAAATAGAATGCTAACCCTAACAGATTTAATTAAGAGACAGGTTTAGTAACTGTGAAGAGTCATAAAAATCTTCCAAAACATTTGCCATAAACATGTTCAAGTTATACATTAAGGGCACGGAGTCTGGTTAAGTGATAATGGCAAACCCAAGGCATGTAAATGAATAGGCAGACAGGTATGGGTAAGATACCCTGGAACACACAGGCATCCAAATGTTTAAGAATCACAGATCTGTGCAGATCCTCCTTCTGAATTAATACATTCCACAGTGGAAGTCGAGGATGGTTTACTATGTAAGGACCAGCAAAACCACTTGACAAAAAATGCCTGGCAATTAAAACAGCTCTAATTTAGGGTTTGTTGTTAAAGTAGTTAAATTGAGCAAAACTATAATCTAGGACAGGACATTTGAAATATAGCCAAGCTGAGCCAGATTCTACCGGGTTAGGTCAAGTTTCATTAAGATAGAACTAAAGGTGCACTGATTAAGACTGGGGATACATAGGCTAGCAAATGATGATACCTAAATTATTAGGAGTAAGAAAACCAAACCATACCAGACCAGCATAATTAGGTTAATCCAGTTCAGTCCAGTTTGATGTAATCCATCCTTCACAATCAAGTTTTTTTTTGTCATGAGTTTATTCAAAAAGGAGTAAGACTGGACCAAACAAGCCCAGACCCAACAATTTAGGTCATGTCCAAGACGTTGCCTTTGATTATAATGTGATGCAATGCAATGCAATGCAATCCAGTGAATTCCAATCCAGTTAAATGCAAATTACTTCACGATAGTTCATTCCAAGCCATATATGTCAGGCAGCTGGATGCAAGGTAGAGTCCATTCCTAGTCCTACTTCACATAGTTCCATCACACACACTATGCTGTGAGTCTAGGGCAGTTCTGCTCCAAGGCAATCAATCTCCCTTTAATTCAGTGTATTCTTTGTATGATTTATTTCAACCTTCCTTTCTTGTCATATCCATTCCTATCCCAGTATGTCCAGGTAGACTGGTGTGGCTTTCATCAGAGTGAACAGCATCTTCTGAATGTCTTTAATGTTGAGGCGCTGTTGTGGCTCCCTCTGCCAGCAGCCCAGCATCATATCGTAGACTTCTTTGGGACAGAGCCTGGGGCGCTCCAGTACCCTGCCCTGAGTAATGCACTCTATCACCTGGGAAGACAGAGAGACACACTGTTAAGACATAACAAATGAAATTGTTCACAAAAGGCTACTCAAGTGCAAGTCAAATGTAGAGTAAATACATACTAGCTGCATTGCAGTATGCCACGTCATTTGGTCAGCTTATCCAAACACACTGACATATAGGCTTCCAAATCAACAATGCATGCAGATCTATGCATCTATGGCATTTTTCAAAATCGCCACTGTGTCAGATGAGACGATTATGAATCATAAATTCTTGCTGTGACTTGAGATATGGCAAACTAAACATTGGACCCTGATCAATCATTACTTGCCATCTGTCAGGACCTGCATAATGTTATCAGTAGGGAGGCGCCGGGGTCTTAACCTGGCATTATGTACACTATAGCCCCATTTCCACCAAACATTTTTGGTATAGTAGCTTTGGAACCAAAAGTAACCCCTCAAATATGGTACCTATACCCTTGGTCCGTTTAGCATTTCAACTGCAATCAGTACTCTCCCGCAGCTTGTAAATTTCACTTTGCCTCACTTCCTTTCTAAATTACTCACCAATTTACTCACCTGAGTATTAATGTAACTGAGTATTAATGTAACTAAAGCCCCACTTACACCGAGCAATACAGTACAGTTCAGTTCTGTATGCTTTTTTTCCGTTTCTACTGCGAAAAGTTGTGGATGGTACCAATGGAACCGCTCTATACCATTACCATTTTGGTACCCCTTCTGTTGGGGTACCTAGCACACAGATCTGGTACTAAATGGTGGAGCTGTGAACACTCCAGTCAGTTGATTGGTCAGTAGCAGATACTCACTCTGCTTAGGGCTGAGTTGTGGCTGGTTTTGAGGCAGAAGCCACTGTTCATATCATGGAGAGTTTAATTAGTAAATTGTAACTATGAAATATAAGGATGTTTTGCTGCCTCTTGCAGCAGCCAGAGTCGGAGAAAAAAATAACCTAATTCACTGGGCCAACTGGTGGGATTTTTAAGGTGGAACATTAACTTGCAATGTTACTCAATGCATGAGTTGACGACGTGACTCTATCAACGCACCTTAAATATTCCATATGACAACTTTGACCATTACTTAAGTTTTTATATGACATACACTTTTGTAATGAGTGGATCTTCAAACGTTTATATGTATTAATTTTCAGCCGGGTTACGTGAACTGCATATATTCTTGGGCGGGTTTTTTTTTTTGCCTTTAATTTATAGGACAGCTAAGGTGAAGGGGGAGAGAGAGCCCAGCCAGCACACTCATGTGGGGCCCAGATGGGCTCCACCAGGGCTGATATGTGGGGCCCAGTCTGGCTGCCCAATGGGGCCCAGCTAAATTTGTCCTCAGTTTACATGGAGGCCCCACATGTGTTAGCCCTGATGGGCTGATGATGGGCCCTTGCTGGGCTTCAAGCGGGTCCCACATGGGCAAAACTGTTTTTCCCCATGTGGGTCCCACAAATTTTCCCTTACATGGGTTGATGACGGGCCCCTGTTGGGCTTCATACAGGTCCCATGTGGGCAAAACCAGTTTCTCCCATGTGGAGCCTATGGAGTTTTTCATGGGTTGGTGATAGGACACAACTCTTGTTTTATGTAGTGCTTGTGTGGACCACAGCAGATGCATATGGACTAAATCACATTCACATGGATTCATATATATATATATATATATATATATATATATATATGTATATATATATATATGAAAACATGTGTTACATATAACATTTACTTTACTAAAGAAAGGTGTGTAAAAGTAAAACTAAAATGTTTTTACATATTCAATGAACAGAGACCGTTGATGCTTTTTTTCAATACAGTAGCATTGGTAATGAGATTGGTATTGAATAGGGGTGATGATACATTATGAAGTCTAACTGAAGAGTAAAACAATGATTAGAAGACTAAAAAGCTAATATAGCAGCCTTGGGTCAAAGGTTGTAAAAAAAGGGGGAAAAAAAGGAGAGGCCAAACAAATTTCTAAGGATAACAGTTTATTCAACAACTGTAAATATAACAAAAACAGTGTAATGCACAGAATGTTGTGTGGGTGTGCATGTGCGGATGGTCTTCTTGTACTTGGCCTACTCCTGTGTCCTCCCTGTTCCAAAGGCCCTTTGAAAAGAAAAAAAAAGATTAACGCCTGACCTTGCCACATTTAATAGTGCTTTGAGATAGCTGATTACTGTGATCTATTAAGTATCTCAAAGGTGCTCCAAATTGAATTTAAGACGTTTATAGACCCTATACAGCCTATATAGTGATATGAATCTATCACAGCTAAATTGTCATGAAATTTAAACCCAAAATGGCAAAACAACAGATAGAAAGGGGTTGGGGTGATCATTCTTGTAGCAAACATGATTCCGAGCTATAAATAAAAAATATTCTTTAATTTTTATATTTTTAAACCTTTAAGTGCCGTATTTGTTTTGATGCCAAAATTCAAACCGTGATCATAAACACAGCAAACACTATAAAAAAATAAAAAGTAAAGAGTGTAGATAAAGCACTAAGCACTGTGTCTGTCATTTATATCTTGCATATTTTGTGACTTACCGGTTTTGCTCTCCTCCATGTGCTCTCATGGCATGGTTGCGCCCCTGTCCCTGGCACCAATCAGCCATTTTGGCACTGCCTTTTCCGCATCCTTCCTTGTTATGTCATTGGTGAGGGAATTTTTTTTTCAAACTCCCTGTAAGTGACATCCAGAAAGAGCATAAGAGTGAGGCTCGTTATTGTCTAATTCGAGGCACTTTGTCAAGGTGAAGTTATTAGGTGATGGATCAGAAATGAAGATCAAGCTACTCAAAGCTGTCTTTGCTATTTTATCATTAAAAGTCAAAGCAGCACAAGATTATATTTAAGTTAAGTTTAAGTTTAAGTTTATTTACTTTATTATTAATCCCCTGAGGGGAAATTCAATGTTTTCACTCTTGCTTGTCAATTACACACAGGTCTGAAAGACACACACATGCACAAACAGGACCTATACATGAACAAAGTGGAGAGATTTCAGAGTGAGGGGGCTGCCCTTTGGTCAGGCGCCCCAAGTGGTTGGGGGGTTCGGTGCCTTGCTCAAGGGCACCTCGGCAGTGCCCAGGAGGTGAACTGGCACCTCTCCAGCCACCAGTCCACGCTCCATATTTTGGTCCGGACAGGGACTCGACAGACGACCCTCCAGTTCCCAACCCAAGTCCCTATGGACTGAGCTACTGCCGCCCATTTAGGAGCGAGTGTTAAGTGTTCCCAATACAGTTGCTTTATGACACTGATGATCAATGAACAATGTGCTCAAAACAACACTGATGTTGTGTTGAGAATAAATAAATAGCGTTAGAAATGTTCTGTGCACATATTCACTTCTCAGTAATTAATTAAATGATCTAAGCCACAACGGTGTCAGTTTGTTATTAACTTGGATTTTTAGATATAGACAGAAGACGGGGGAAACAATATAGGAAATGAAATGATGTTTATGGAATGTTTATTTGGAGATGAGTAAGTTTATGATGTTATTTATGCTTCAGACTCCGCCATGTTGGACAGTCAGCGCAGTTGTTTCTGCCGTTGCCATGACAACGTGCGTCCATGAACCGGTCAGCTGTTAACCTGAAACACTGGCTGGTCACGGCTTTTCACATGTCCGAAAATGTCGCAGTAGATTTACAAACAGGCGTTATTTGGATAAACTGAACACATATGGGGAATCTACATGGTTGCTTTCTCGCCTGAAAAAATGTTAAATCTTAATAATGTGACTCAACAGTCCCACTGTGAAAATTGCAGCTGCTTGTGACTCTGCTAGTCTCCACTCTGTTCTCCTACAGAAAAACGCTGTTTTTTTTTTTTCATTTTCGGTTTTTCTGTTTTTCCGTTTTGGTTTCAAGATGGAAAAACGGACCCATTTGCTTATTTTTCTGATTTTGTTTTGAAACGGAATAATGAAAGAACGCACCATACACTGATTCAACATACAGAGTTGCTCACTAACTGTCACGAAGTTAAACTTTTGGCATTATGACGGCATATCTACATTGCTAACACATGCATGGCACTGTGTTATAGTATGTGTTGTTCTATGTCTGTGTGCATATAGCATAAGAAATCATACTCACTGTGCCATAAAATGCATTACGAATCGTCATGACGTTAGCCAACATGTGAGCCTCCTAGCGGAAACGGAAACACTGTTCGCGGGTAAAAAGAGTTTAGCCAATCACAGACCCCGCTGGTAGACGTTGGGATTATGGGTAATGTAGTACTTCTTCGTGACTACGTGAAAATTAATTGTTGTTGTCAAACCTATATTTGAAAAAAAAAAACCTCTAGATACGAACGTCGATCGTCTGACAGTTGTTCTAACATAATTAGTGAGTCTACATTGGCAAGTTAGGACATTACATGTTAAATTCATTTGAGTCATAGCATGCTAGCTAACGGACGTTTAGCCACCCAGCCAAGAACGTCGCTAAAGGGAAAAAAGTAGTTGAACAAACTTTTAGGTTTACACAGTGTTTTTTTCAGTTCTATAGTGTTGTTTGTTAGTCAGGACTTACCTTCGACACTGTTTGGCCCAACTCAAAACTCCTCTTCAGCCGTTGAAATATTTTAGGCGCTGATCCTGAGCGGCAACTCTAGAATGAATGAGTCATCACCGGTTATCGCGAGATTACTTTCTCTCATTTCCATGACAACCCCCGCCACATACACGAGCACACACTGTTTATAAAAAAAATGCACTGGCTATTTTAAAGAGCAGATAGGCTATCTACGGCTGTGGTTGAGTTTATTCAGGTTTTTCTTTTTTTCTTTTTTTTTACCTCACATTATAGTGGCTTAAATACCAAAACATTTTGATGACACCTTAAGTGTCAATAATACAGCAGTATATAACAATATTATTTTACCTAAAACAATTTAATTTACAGCTCATTTCACAATAGGCTATGGCCCAGTTGGGACCCATCTAGTTCCCATATGTGCTGGCCAACTGGGATGCCCATCTCTCGCCCATGTATATTCTTCTGGGATGCCCATGTGGGGCCCAATACCAACCCACTTAAAAGCCCACTCTGAGCCCATGCCCAGTTGAAGCCCATGTAACCCAAGTAAATCCCATGTGGGCCCCACTTGGACATGTTGGCTGGGAGAGGGAATGACATGCAGCAAAGGCCCACAGGCTGGAGTCGAACCCGAGCCGCTGCGGCAACAGTAAATGGGGCACCAGCTCTATCCACTAAGCCACCGAAGCCCCAGAACTGCATACAGTCAGGTCCATAATTATTTGGACAATGATACAGTTGTCATCATTTTGCCTCTGTACACCACCACAATGGGTTTTAAATGAAACAATGAATACCTGCTTAAAGTGCAGACTCTCAGCTTTCATTTAAGGCTTTTTTTCAAAAATGTAGTATGAACCGTGTAGGAATGACAACCATTTCTTTACACAGTCCCCCGACTTTAAGGGCTCGTAAGTATTTGGACAAACTAACATAATCATCAATTAAACAGTCAGTTTTAATACTTGGTTGCAAATCCTTTATAGTCAATGACTGCCTGAAGTGTTGGACACATAGGCATCATCAGATGCTGGGTTTCTTCCCTGGTGATGCTCTGCCAGCCCTTTACTGCAGCCGTCTGCACTTCCTGCTTGTGTTTTGGGTGTTTTGTCCTCAGTTTTGGCTTCAGCAAGAGAAACGCATGCTCAATTGGATTCAGGTCAGATGATATGACTTGGCCATTGCAGAACATTCCATTTCTTTGCCTTAATTGATGATTATGTTAGTTTGTCCAAATACTTACGAGCCCTTAAAGTTGGGGGACTGTGTGAAGAAATGGTTGTAATTCCTACACGGTTCATACTACATTTTTGAAAAAAGTCTTAAATGAAAGCTGACAGTCTGCACTTTAAGCAGGTATTCATTTTTTCATTTAAAACCCATTGTGGTGGTGTACAGAGCCAAAATGACAACAAGTGTATCATTGTCCAAATAATTATGGACCTGACTGTATATTCTAATACTCACTCAGAGAAAAAAAAGGGTTGTGTAGCATCGATGTACAGGAACACTAAACCCCTGAGCTTGCCTGAGAAGGACTAAGTGCACAAATCCGCTATTTTAAATATCCCATGGAGAGAGACTCTCACTGCAGCCTGTTTTATTTTGTTCTGAAAATGTTCGCGTGCAGCCTTATTCTGTGGACGATCAACAAGGTGCAGACTTTTGTTCGTGTCACTGGTAATGATGTATGCAGGACGGAGCTGGACGGAGCAGTGAGTGACATCATTCCCGCCCACACTTAAAGGTACAGTTTGCAGTGGAAACACTAGGGTCTAAGTACCTTGTCTGAAGGGGTACTTTGGTTTCAAAGGTACCATACCAAAAGTGTTTGGTGGAAACGGGGCTTAATTAATTCTCTAACCTCTGTGCAGCTAACTTTCTTACTCTTATGGACAAGGTGAAGTGCAGGCTAAACCACTGGATGTCATTAGTCATGTCATGTCATGGGCGGCTGTGGCCCAGAGATAGAGCGGGTCGTCTACCAATTGGAAGATCAGTGGTTTGATCCCAGGCTCCTCCAGTCTGCATGTCGAAGTATCCTTGATCAAGATACTGAACCCCAAATCCATCTGTGTGTAAGTGTGTTAAAAACTGAGTAGCAGGTGGCACCTTGTATGGTAGCCTCGGCCACCAGAATATGAATGTGTGTGAATGTGACTCTACTATTACCATTACCACTCTCAAGTGCAGGTCATATGAATTCCATACAAATGAATAACCCTAAACTCCCTAAATTCACTTACATCTTCCAACACATTTGGATTACTATTCCTGAATAATTAAATAAAAAAAATATATATATATATATATATATTTTTTTTCCGCGTCTGTCTGGAACCATAGGCCATGTTGACAATCAATGACAACATTCCAATATTTAGAAAATTTTCTCTCCAACTGCTACATCTTAAGCAGATTATACAATAAAAATAAAGCTGTAAAATCAACTGTCAAAATGTGGCTGCAGGTTAAACATTGCTTTGACTGGACTTGCATTCCTTAAAATCTACAATTTATCATTTATTTAAACCTTCTCTTATTGACAAAACCTTTGTTGACTGACCTCTGTTCCAATGGCATTTTTTTTTATTTGTCAATCTCGGTAAAAAAAAAAAAAAAAAAAAAAAGTGAGATTTACTGCGTCAAATGCTCCCTAAGTTCCCTGCTTTACACCCATGTAATCACTGCAATTGTATTGTAGAGTACCCTTCATCTTTTAAAGGTATCATTAGCTTATACAGAAGTACATTTTCAGTCTTGTGCCTTAAAACGTTGACTGGAAAACACATTTAAATACCAGTATTTACTGTACATATACCCATTCTTGACAGTCATGGGCTGGCTGGCTGGGCTGGGCTCGGCTTGGGGCCATCGGCCCAGTGTGGCAGGGATTTACGTCTCCATTACAAAAGGGCTACCTGCTGAAGGTGTGTCTTTAACTGATGACTGCTTGTCTTTAGTGATGAATTTTAAAAGCAGCGGGCTTAAGAGCCTGTTGTCTGCAGCTCTTCATCTTACATCTCACTGTGGCTGTTTCTGTTTTTGCTCTTCCTCTTTAACTTTAGCTTATATTGTAGTTATGCTATGTAGCGTGTGAAATAGAGTATGGTGAATGTGCTAGGAAAGGTAGTATCAGCCCTGCTTCTACCTAGAGCTCGCATGTACGAAGCCTGGGTTTGGTTGAAGGTGGCAGTGCTGTTTGGGCTGAGAAAGCCATGCGTAAGTAAGGTAAAGGAGGTTATTGGGTTGGTGCAGGGAGGGGAGCAGTGAGACCTGGCATTAGGGGAGTGTCTCTGGGACGCTGGAGATCACTGTCTAGCCTCCTGGAGGTGTCGTGGGACCAACTAGACGAAACACTGGTGAAAGGAGGTTCCCACCCGATGACCCCAAAGACATGCTAGTTATCACTGCTCATTGGTTTGTATAGTTAAGCCTTGCCATATTAGCTTATCATAGGGCTTAGGTTTTTCACTGAGTGTTGATCCTTTCTCTAGAGCACAAACTTCTTGTGTTTATTTGAACCTGCGATATTATTAGACTTACCTTTATTGAATAAAAGCAGCTAAAAAAGTTCCACTGATTCAGTGATTTATCAATTCAATTCAATTTTATTTATAAAGCCCAATATCACAAATCACAATTTGCCTCACATATGGACATTCAGTTTTCTATAGATGCTTCGCAATAAAAGTCCCCTGTTTTTTGTTATGTAAAAACATTTATTGTGAGGCAGCAAAATACGAAAACATTGCGTTTTCCGAGCAGCACATCTCTGCTGCTGCTGCTGCTGGTTGGGTCTTTGCTTCCATTGTAGTTTCTGAGGTGCTGGATACATTGTCAAACACACGGAGGATCCCTCTTACCAAAGTGAACTTTGATATTCTTCCGACAGGCTGCTTTTGCTTCCCTGATGACTCTCTTTAATTTGGATCTGGCAACACTGTACAGTTCATCATTGCCAGATCTAAAGGCTGTGTTACAGTCCCTCAGCAGCAGCTTAACACCCGTAGTCATCCATGGTTTGTTGCTGAGAAGCATCTGATTTGTTTGTCAATGGTGACATTGTCACTAATTCTATATGTAGAACAGGACAGTGGATACATAATGTCGTATGTCTTGCTGTGCGAACAGATCCCAGTAAGTGCACTCAAGACAGTCTTTAAGTTGCCCCCTCTGGCCACATCTTTATGTTCCTCACAAAAGTCTTTGCTTTACTTATGAGTGGTCAGACTGGTCTAAGTGGGGATAAGATAAGATAGCACTTTATTGATCCCAAACTGGGAAACAGCAGCAAGCAATCAAACAGTATGTGGACATTAGAATATATAAATATAAATATATATACAAATGAGTAGTACTAAAATTTAAAATATACAATACACAGGAATAAAATAAAATAAAGAATATTTCATTGACAATAAACTGGACTGGACTAAGAACACTGAAGTCCTTTAGAAGAAGGGACAGAGCCAGCTCTAATTTCTGAGGAGGCTCCGCTCCTTTAACATCTGCCGGACTATGCTGAGGATGTTTTATGAATCTGTGGTGGCCAGTGCTATTCTGTTTGCTGTGGTGTGCTGGGGCAGCAGACTGAGAGTAGCCGATGCCAACAGACTCAACAAGCTGATCAGAAAGGCCAGTGACGTTGTGGGGGTGGAGCTGGACCCTTTGACAGCAGTGTCAGACAGGAGGATGCTGTCGAAGGTGCGGGCGATACTTCAGCATGGCTCTCACCCTCTCCACAACGCTCTGGTCGAACAGAGGAGCACCTTCAGCCAGAGACTGATTGCTCCTAAATGCACCACTGAGCGCCACAGGAAGTCATTCTTACCTGTGGCCATTAAACTGTACAACTCCTCCCTCTGATGATCGGACTCATTTGGCTATTTATAAAACAAAACACACAATATAATTACTCATTCTTATTTCATTTATAACACTACAACCATTTCATTGTATATATTTCAGATTATCTACTTTACTATTTTATTATTTATTTTATTTTATTGTCTACTTTAATATTTTATTTTATTTATTTCATTGTCTATTTTAGTATTTTATTTATATCTTCATCTTTATCTCTTGTTTCCATTCATGCTGTATTTCTATTTCTACTTTGCACAGAGCATTGGAACAAAAACAATTTCCCCCCGGGGATTAATAAAGTATTCTGAATCTGAATCTGAATCTGAATCAAATTGCAGGAGTAAAAAGAGATCAATCTATACACAAAACACAGTCAGAAGTGAGGCAGAGGTTGTAAAAATGTGCAAAATAGCTACAAGTGTGCAATTGGTTATTGCCAGCAGTGCAAACAAATGGTTGTAATATAACTATTAAGCTATAGAGGAGAGGCTGTAGAGAGCTGTGAGTGCTCTCTGTCAGACAGAGGTGAGGTGTTATATAATGTTATGGCTTGGGGGAGGAATGATTTCCTGTATCTGTCCTTGTGACAGCGAAGCTGTAACAGTCTGTTGGAGAAACAGCTCCGCTGCCTGTCCAGTATGAGGTGAAGAGGGTGGTCAGGATTATCCATGATAGATTACAGTTTGTTCAATGTCCTCCTTTCCACCAGTGCTTCAAATGAGTCTGGTATGCAGCCAGTCACAGAGCCAGCCTTCTTAATGAGTTTCTGAATGATGAATGAATAATGAGCTCTGATGCTGCTCCCCCAGCAGACTACAGAAAAATAAAGTGCACTGGCTACAACAGACTGGTAGAAGATCTCCAACATCTTGCTGCACACATTGAAGGATCTCAGCTTCCTCAGAAATAGAGTCTGCTCATCCCCTACTTGTACACAGCAACAGTGTTGGCCTTCCAGTTCAGTCTGTTGTCGATGTGGATGCCGAGGTACTTGTAGTCCTCAACCATGGTGATGTCCTCTCCCGGTTGAGAAGCCGCCCTCTTCCTTCTGCAGTCAATCACCATCTCCCTAGTCTTGGCCATGTTCAGCAACAGGTGATTTCTTCCAGCCCATTCCACAAAATCATCCACCAGTGGTCTGTACTCCTCCTCCTCCTGTCCATCACTGCCCAACCACTGCAGAGTCGTCAGCAAACTTCTGCAGGTGGCATGACCCAGAGTCATACTGAAAGTCTGTGGTGTACAAGGAGAAAAGGAAAGGAGACAGAACAGTCCCCTGTGGAGCTCCTGTGCTACTAACCACCATGTCAGACAGGACACTGCCCAGTCGGACAAACTGTGGTCTGTCTGTCAGGTAGTCAGTAATCCAGGAAACTATGGATGTGTCAGCCCTCATCGCCTGCAGCTTCTCCCTCAGTAGCAGTGGCTGGATGTTGTTGAATGCACTGGAGAAATCAAAGAATGTGATTCTCACAGTGCTGCAGGGTCCATCCAGCTGCGAGTGAGCTTGCTGCAGCAGGTAGATGATGGCATCATCCACTCCCAGGTGAGGCTAGTAGATGAACTGCAGAGGGTCCAGCGATGATTTCACCTGCGATCTCATGTGGGCCAAAACCAGCCTCTCCAGCACCTTAATCATGTGAGATGTGAGGGCAACTGGTTGATAGTCATTGAGGCCAGATGATGTTAACTTCTTAGGGACTGGAACAAGGCAGGACGTCTCCCACAGCACCAGTAATCTCTCCTGGCTCAGGCTCAGGTTGAAGAGATGTTGCAGAACGGGAGACAGTTGGCTTGCACAGGTCCTCAGAATCCTTGGGCTGACATCATCAGGGCCTGCAGCCTTGTGTTGGTGAAGTCTCTCCAGCTGTCTCCTAACCTGGCCTGTAGTCACAGTCATGTGGGGGAGGGTGCATGATGTTTCCTCCATTGTGTGGAAAGGGGAAGGGTGCTGCAGAGGTGGTGTGTCTATGTCCAGAGAGCTCACCAAGGGGGGGTTGAGTGGGGGAAGCATTGGGGGTAGAGAGAGTGTGTGGAGGTCTGGGTGTGTGTGGGTGGTGGAGGAGACAGCAGAGGGTTGTGAACTAAACCTGTTGAAGAAACAGTTCAGCTCATTAGCCCTCTCAACACTGCCTGCTGTTTGTCTGTCTCTCACCTTGAACCCAGTGATCTCTTTCATTCCAGTCCACGTACATCCCTCCCGTTGTTTTGTTGGAGCTTGACCTCCAGCTTCCTCCTGTAGGAGTCCATCTTCTCACTGTCCTTTTGGATGCTGGCTGCTGCTGGACAAGGGGGACATACTTTGGTCTCAGCAGGACCAGTTTGTGATCAGACCTGCCCGGCAGGGGAGGCTGTGGCACTTCATTTGCATACAGAAGATCCAGTGTGCTATTATCTCTAGTGCGGCAGTCAACATTCTGATGAAATGTTGGAAGTGCTTTCTCCAGTTTGGCATGATTGAAATCCCCAGTAATAACTACAAAAGCATTTGGGTGCTGAGTTTGGAGCCTTGCGACTGTAGAGTGAATGGCATCACTCGCTGCCGCTGCATCAGCTGAAGGAGGAATGTAAACAGCAGTAACAATGGTGGACGTGAACTCCCTCAGCAGAGGGAGTAGACAACCCCCGGGAGGAGTCGAGAAGTCGTGTTTGTTTTTTCCCTCTCTCTCTCTCTCTGTCTGTGTTTACGCTGATACTTTTTCCTTGACTAAGTGAACATACTCGGGCGTACTATAAGCAGAGCAGACTCCGCGAGGAATGTCCGCAGTCATTCGGGCTTTCATAGTCGGGCGCACTTCCGCGTTGTAGTTTCCTGTAAAAATGTCCGTGAAAAATCCCAGCGATGTGAAAAATACATGCCGAGCAGTCACTGGTGCATAAAATCTGAGCTTTGCGCGCACAGGGCTTGCGGACGTCCGCTTTGACTCTGCACGGACCTCCGCAGAGTCTGTTCCGCGTACGTCCCGCCTGAGTATGTTCGGGCCTTGACAGACACACATCACATGTGTGGAGATACTTCACTTTCCTCCGCCGTGTAATGTGATGACATCATCAAATGACTTGTCGACTCGACTTCGACTTTATAGACAGATAAATCGACCTGAAAAAAATTAAAGTCGTTAATGCCCTAACACATTCCACAGCTAGCAGTTCAATGTCCTGGGTTACACCACCTCTCACTCACATACAGTGCAATCCCTCCTCCCTTCTTCTTACTGCTCTGTGAAACGTCTCTGTCCGCCCATATAGTCTTGAAGCTGGGTACCGCCACACTGTGGTCCGGGATATGCGAGTGCAGCCATGTCTCCGTAAAACACAAAATGCTGAACTCACAGTATGCCCTTTAGCTCTTAATCAGCGCGACGAGTTCATCCCTCTTATCTCCCAAAGACCTCACATTACCCAAGATGATCGCTGGGACGGCAGGTCTATATTTCCTTTGTTTCTCTCTCCGTTTGGCTCCAGCTCTGCAACCCCGGCGTTTCCTCCGTAGCTCCCCTGGGATTTCAGGCCTCACCCCCGGCAACAGTGCAGGTTTACACAGCTTTTCTCGCATGTAAACAATGCTTTCGCCTCTCTCAGCATGGCTCTCTGTTACAAAGAGTAGCAAAAGTAACAGAAGAACCATAGAAAAGTTACAAAACTATGCGAACCCATTGCCCCTTAGTTACTGGTCCTTGTAGGCCTACATGACAGAAAACACACAATAAAGACAAAAAGTTGACGAAAAAGACGAAAACTCAAAACACACAGCAGGAGCTGCTGCAACAGGCTGCCACCTAGCATGCCATCTTGCTGGTCCCTGTCAACTAAACCAATAAACTAAACTAAACTAATGTTACTGTTTACATGATCCAGTGTATTTTAATCTCTCGCTGGACATGTCACATGTTGGTAGAATTTAGGGAGGACAGTTTTCAGGTTTGCTCGATTGAAGTCCCCAGCCACAATAAAAACCCTATCAGGATGAGCAGTCTGCAGTTTGCTGATGGCTGTTAGCAGGGTGTTCAGTGCTGGCTTGATGTTAGCGCTAGGTGAAATACATGCAGTTGCTGAGTGTAATGGGTTGTGTTTGGACCCAAATGCAGCACTCAGGACACCAGGAACAATTGGTAATGATGTTTCATGCCACAACACAGCAGGTACAGGGCAGGGCAGGTAATCAGCACACAATGCATTTCAACACAACATTTTCCACAAAGTCTCTGGCAACCTGGCTGGTTTGGCAGGCCAAATTGGGCCAGGAAGCAGGCAAATGAGTGGTGACATTAGTTCGTACACATGCAATTCAGAATCAGAATCAGAAATACTTTATTGATCCCCGAGGGGAAATTATTTGCATTACAGGTGCTCCTTGCAAGAGTGGAAAGATAAGTGAAAATATAAGAAATCTAACAAGATATTTACAAATATATAGCTCAAATAAACAGGATTATTAACAAAAAAATAAAAAATAATATATATATCGTAACCTAAAGATTATTTACACAATATACAGTACAGGCCAAAAGTTTGGACACACCTTCTCATTCAATGCGTTTTCTTTATTTTCATGACTATTTACATTGTAGATTCTCACTGAAGGCATCAAAACTATGAATGAACACATGTGGAGTTATGTACTTAACAAAAAAAGGTGAAATAACTGAAAACATGTTTTATATTCTAGTTTCTTCAAAATAGCCACCCTTTGCTCTGATTACTGCTTTGCACACTTTTGGCATTCTCTCGATGAGCTTCAAGAGGTAGTCACCTGAAATGGTTTTCCAACAGTCTTGAAGGAGTTCCCAGAGGTGTTTAGCACTTGTTGGCCCCTTTGCCTTCACTCTGCGGTCCAGCTCACCCCAAACCATCTCGATTGGGTTCAGGTCCGGTGACTGTGGAGGCCAGGTCATCTGCCGCAGCACTCCATCACTCTCCTTCTTGGTCAAATAGCCCTTACACAGCCTGGAGGTGTGTTTGGGGTCATTGTCCTGTTGAAAAATAAATGATCGTCCAACTAAACGCAAACCGGATGGGATGGCATGTCGCTGCAGGATGCTGTGGTAGCCATGCTGGTTCAGTGTGCCTTCAATTTCGAATAAATCCCCAACAGTGTCACCAGCAAAACACCCCCACACCATCACAGCTCCTCCTCCATGCTTCACAGTGGGAACCAGGCATGTGCAATCCATCCGTTCACCTTTTCTGCGTCTCACAAAGACATGGCGGTTGGAACCAAAGATCTCAAATTTGGACTCATCAGACCAAAGCACAGATTTCCACTGGTCTAATGTCCATTCCTTGTGTTTCTTGGCCCAAACAAATCTCTTCTGCTTGTTGCCTCTCCTTAGCAGTGGTTTCCTAGCAGCTATTTGACCATGAAGGCCTGATTCGCGCAGTCTCCTCTTAACAGTTGCTCTAGAGATGGGTCTGCTGCTAGAACTCTGTGTGGCATTCATCTGGTCTCTGATCTGAGCTGCTGTTAACTTGCGATTTCTGAGGCTGGTGACTCGGATGAACTTATCCTCAGAAGCAGAGGTGACTCTTGGTCTTCCTTTCCTGGGTCGGTCCTCATGTGTGCCAGTTTCGTTGTAGCGCTTGATGGTTTTTGCGACTCCACTCGGGGACACATTTAAAGTTTTTGCAATTTTCCGGACTGACTGACCTTCATTTCTTAAAGTAATGATGGCCACTCGTTTTTCTTTAGTTAGCTGATTGGTTCTTGCCATAATATGAATTTTAACAGTTGTCCAATAGGGCTGTTGGCTGTGTATTAACCTGACTTCTGCACAACACAACTGATGGTCCCAACCCCATTGATAAAGCAAGAAATTCCACTAATTAACCCTGATAAGGCACACCTGTGAAGTGGAAACCATTTCAGGTGACTACCTCTTGAAGCTCATGGAGAGAATGCCAAGAGTGTGCAAAGCAGTAATCAGAGCAAAGGGTGGCTATTTTGAAGAAACTAGAATATAAAACATGTTTTCAGTTATTTCACCTTTTTTTGTTAAGTACATAACTCCACATGTGTTCATTCATAGTTTTGATGCCTTCAGTGAGAATCTACAATGTAAATAGTCATGAAAATAAAGAAAACGCATTGAATGAGAAGGTGTGTCCAAACTTTTGGCCTGTACTGTATATAGTAACCTAAATAGATAATACACAGAATATATGCAGTCAAGGTAAAATGGGGTTATTGCACAAGTTAAATTATTGCACATGTTGACAGTGGGTGAAATAGTTTCAGGGCCACTCAGAAGGAGGAGTTGTACAGTTTGATGGCCACAGGCAGGAATGATTTCCTATGGCGCTCAGTGGTACTTTATGTGGTAGGAGTCTCCCACTGAAAGTACTCTTGTGCCTGACCAGCACATGGTGGAGTGGGTGTGAGATATTGCCCAAGACAGTTCGTAGCTTAGACAGCATCCTCCTCTCTGACACCACCATCAGAGATTCACACTCCGTTCCCACTACGTCAATGGCCTTGTGGATCAGTTTGTTGAGTCTGTTGGCGTCCGCCACCCTCAGCCTGCTGCCCCAGCACACAACAGCATAGAGGATAGCACTGGCCACCACAGACTCATAGAAAATCCTGAGCATATTCCGGCAGATGTTGAAGGACCTCAGCCGCCGGCTTGTCCAGGTGGGCGTAGACGCGGTTGAGCAGGTAGATGATGGCATCCTCAACTCCAAGTCGGGGTTGATAGGCGAACTGGGGGGGGTCCAAAAGTGGCTTGACCATGGGCCGGAGCTGCTCCAAGACAAGTCTCTCCAGGGTCTTCATGATGTGGTAGGTCAATGCCACGGGTCTGTAGTCCTTGGAGCCACTGGGACGTGATGTCTTTGGCACAGGAATGAGGCAGGATGTCTTCCACAGCATGGGTACCCTCTGGAGACTCAGGCTCATGTTGAAGACATGCTGAAGTACTCCACATAGCTGGGGGGCACAGGCTTTGAGCACCCTGGGGCTGACACCATCAGGGCCTGCAGCCTTATTTGAGTGGAGTCTCATCAGCTGTCTTCTCACATGGTCAGCAGTGAAGCACATTGTGGAGGTGACGACACGTGGGGGAGGGGTGTAGTCCTCATGATGGAGAGTGCCGTCAGTCTGGCCACGGGGGGAGGAGGTGTGAGGAGGGCTCACGCAGGAGGGTGTTGGGGTGTGAGATGGAGGAGTGGGGGAGGGCGGAGTGGGTGATGGTTGTCCAAGACAGATAGCAGAAGAGTCGGGGGGGGGGGGGTCAGCAGTGTCAAATCTGTTAAAAAACAGATTCAGCTCATTGGCCCTGTCCACGCTGCCTTCAACTCCTCTGTTGATGTTGGTCCTGAAGCCAGTCATGGTCGTCATTCCACTTCAGACCTCTCTCATGTTGTTGTGCTGGAGTTTCCACTCCAGCTTCCTCCTGTACCCGTCCTTAGCCTCCCTGATCTTCATCTTCAGTTCCCCCTGTATTGTTCTCACCTCCTCCCTGTTCCCTGCTCTGAAGGCCCTCTTCTTTGCATTGAGGATGGCTTTGATGTCCTTTGTTACCCACAGTTTGTTATTTGGATAACAATGGACAGTCCTGGCTGGGACAGTGGAGTCCACACAGAAACTGATGTAGTCCGTGATGCATTCTGTGTGCCCATCAATGTCCTCCCCATGTGGCTCACAGAGTGCCTGCCAGTCTGTCACCCCAAAACAGCCCTGCAGTGTCTCATAAGCCTCCTCCGACCATTTCCTCACTGTCCTCATGGTCGCAGGCTGGCTCCTAACTAGTGGTACATAGCAGGGGTTGAGGTGCACCAGGTTGTAGTCTGATCTACCCAGAGGGGGGAGCAGCTGAATGCATCCTTGGTGTTTGCATACAGCAAGTCCAATGTTCTCTCTTCTCTGGTAGGACAGCTTACATACTGTGTAAAGGTAGGCAATGTTGTTGCCTTGGTGACGTGGTTGAAGTCATCCGAGATACCTATAAAGGCACTCGGGTGTTTAGTCTGCAGGCGGGCTATGGCGGAGTGACGTCGCCGACGTCGGGTTGGCAGAGGGGGGATGTAAACAGTCACAATAATGGCATGTGAAAACTCCCTGGGCAAATAATATGGCCTGAGTCCAACAGCAAACAGTTCAATGTCCGGGCAACAGATTCGTTCCTTAATAGAAATATGGTCAGGACTGCACCATTGGTTGTTGACGAAAATGGCAAGCCCCCCTCCTTTGTGCTTACCGCTCTCGGTGCAGCTCGAACAGTCTGAAAGCCGCTGATGGAGATGTTGTTGTCGGGAATTTCCTGGTGAAGCCATGTCTCAGTAAAGCACATCAGACTACATTCCCGGTACTCCTTCTGACTTCTGGCTTATTTGCCAGCGACCTCTCATTGCCTATGATGAGAAAGGGGAGACAGGGCTTATCTTTCCTCTTCTCCATAAGCCTCCGTTGTCTCAACCCTGCTTTTTTCCCCACTGTTTAATTCCTCCCCTGCATCGTCTGTGTGTTTTCCTCCACATTTCAGCCGGGATCTCTGATGTTCCGGCCACCAAGCCAGCCGGCCTCAGCACGATCAGCTGATCTCTGGAGTAAACAATGCGGCCATGGAGTTGTTGCGCAATGGTGCCGGGTCCGAATGAAAGAAGTAGTAATTCCAGAGTGAGGAAACGGAGCACAACTCTCTCTATCAGCATGTCTGGAGAGGGTGCAGTTTCAAAATGTCAGTCATAAAATACAAGCACAAGTAACACCTAACTTAATAAAGCAAAAAAGTAGGAAAACTAAGAAAACAAGCAGGAGCGACTGCAACGGGCTGCACACACGGGCGCATGTGCACTGAGCAAATCAATTCAACAACAGGCAACAGTACTGTGTAGGAGCAGGCAGGAGTTCTCGTTTAATCTGGGCAGACAGTCTCAAAACTTATAAGAGGGGCCTCCGCAATGCCAGAGCAAACTATTACTCAGCTTTGATAGACGAAAACAAGAATAACCCCAGGATTCTTTTCAGAACTGTAGCCAGGCTGACTAAGAGTCAACGCTCTATTGAGCCTTGTATTCCTTTAGCCCTTAGCAGTAATGATTTTATGAGCTTTTTTAATGACAAAATTCTAACTATTAGAGGCAAAATTCATGACCTCCTGTCCTCAGATAGTAGCCCTACCTATCTAACCTCAAACACAGCTGTAAGACCTAATATATATTTAGATTGCTTCTCCCCAATTTCTCTTCAAGAATTGACCGCAGTGATTTCTTCATCTAAATCATCAACGTGTCTCTTAGACCCCATCCCAACTAGGCTACTTAAGGAGGTCTTACCTTTAGTTAACACTCATATATTAGATATGATCAATAGATCCTTTTTTACAGGCTATGTACCACAGTCTTTTAAGGTAGCTGTAATTAAACCTCTACTAAAAAAGCCCACCCTGGATCCAGAGGTGTTAGCCAACTATAGACCAATATCTAATCTTCCCTTTATGTCAAAGATCCTTGAGAAAGTAGTCGCAGACCAGCTGTGTGATTTTCTCCATGATAATAATTTATTTGAGGAATTTCAGTCAGGATTTAGAGTGCATCATAGCACTGAGACAGCACTAGTTAAAATTACAAATGACCTTCTGATTGCTTCAGACAAAGGACTCGTCTTTGTACTTGTTTTATTAGATCTTAGTGCAGCGTTTGACACTATTGACCATCATCACTATTTTGGAGTTCTGCAAGGTTCTGTGCTCGGACCAATCCTATTTATTCTATATATGCTTCCTTTAGGCAACATCATTAGAAATCACTCAATAAATTTCTACTGTTATGCGGATGATACACAGTTGTATTTATCGATGAAGCCAGAAGAAAGTAATCAATTAACTAAACTCCATAAC